>NW_027207672.1:0-151275 GCF_963455315.2 Globicephala melas | reverse complement strand
GTGGAACCTAGAGTATGATCAACCATGTGATCGGGAGACGTGTTCAAATATGTCTCAGTTTTCGTACCCTGGTACTCGGGTGCAACATTCCAGACGCTTTACTAACACTCTCCCGACTTGGAGAGTCAGTCCCTTTAACCTCCTGTTTGGCCCAGTTTGCAATTTCTGCGGAAGATGAACAGGAATAGCGAGAACCAATGAGAGACTAGCTGGAGGTGTCTGGACGGGCAAATTTAACTCTCATTTCCCACCAGGAAGAGGAAAGAACCAAAGGCTCAGCGTGCCGTGCCGGAACCAGATTAGGGCCTGAAGCCATCCTGCGGTGTTGCGGCCAGCTCACAAGAAAGCGAGTTGAAGAAAGGAGCTCAGGGGCACTGTAATTCACAAACCTGCAGAGTTATAAATGACAACTATCGTCCAAAAATATACTGAAGTAAGGCTGCCAAGAGGACTTGAAAGCGGGGCAGAATTGCAGGAAACCGATTTCAGGAGGTAGACTGGAATTGCATTGAAAGCATAGGAAAAGAGGCAGAACGTCCACAATGATGCACTTGGCCAAAAAGGGCGTATGCGTTTTTTCCTGAATATATTCAGGAAAAAACGCATACGCCCTTTTTGGCCAACCAAGCAAGCTTGCAAAGGAAATCTGCACTACAATGAAGTCTCACTTCCCCCCGGTCAAAAGGGCCATCTGAAAAAAGTGTAAAATCCAGAAAGGCAGGACAGGCCATGGAGAACTGGGAGCCTTGTTATGCTGATGGGCGGGATGTAAATTGCCAACAGACACTCGGGAGAAGTGTATGGTGTTTCCTGAAACATCTAAAAAACAAAGCAACAGAGCCTAGGGCACTTCCACTTATGGTCCTATAGCTTAGGGAAATTAAAATCAAAAAGATACAGCCACCCCAATGTTTGGGACGCCTCTGTTTACAAGAACCTCGTTTACCGTACAAGTTCAATATCACAGAAAGTGAAAAATGGATAAAGAACTTGTGGTACTTACGTACAATGCAGTATCACTCAGCAGTGAAATCTATGTCATCAGGCCCGTAGCAGCACAATGAGTGGATTCAGGTACGATGATTCTAACTGAAATAAGTCACACAGAAAAAGAAACATCATAAGATATCAGTAATACACGGAATGTAAACTTGGCTACACAGGAACTGAATTACAGAACAGAACAGGGTCTCAAATTTAGAAAACCAACTTATGCTTGTTTAAGGGTAAAGGTGAGTTGGGGTGCTGCATAAAACCAGAGATTGAAATGAGCACAGATAAAGTTCCTTAAGCCAATTATGGAATAGACAAGAGCTACTCCTTGCTCAACGAAATGGACTCAACACCGCATATTAAACGCCTAAGAATGTACCTGACTCTTAAGTATCTTAAAACCTATGGATTGCTATGTCTCCGAAAGAGAATCAAGCATGTGTACAGGGACATAAACGCAGCAGTGATAGGATTGGAGAGGTTCGGTGAGCAAATGAAGACCCTTTGAAGTCATATTGCATGGTACCCATTCCACGGGTTTCAACTACCCAGGTTTAAGGTATTCTTCCTTCAGCTAAAACATGCATGTGGAACCTAGAGTATGATCAACCATGTGATCGGGAGACGTGTTCAAATATGTCTCAGTTTTCGTACCCTGGTACTCGGGTGCAACATTCCAGACGCTTTACTAACACTCTCCCGACTTGGAGAGTCAGTCCCTTTAACCTCCTGTTTGGCCCAGTTTGCAATTTCTGCGGAAGATGAACAGGAATAGCGAGAACCAATGAGAGACTAGCTGGAGGTGTCTGGACGGGCAAATTTAACTCTCATTTCCCACCAGGAAGAGGAAAGAACCAAAGGCTCAGCGTGCCGTGCCGGAACCAGATTAGGGCCTGAAGCCATCCTGCGGTGTTGCGGCCAGCTCACAAGAAAGCGAGTTGAAGAAAGGAGCTCAGGGGCACTGTAATTCACAAACCTGCAGAGTTATAAATGACAACTATCGTCCAAAAATATACTGAAGTAAGGCTGCCAAGAGGACTTGAAAGCGGGGCAGAATTGCAGGAAACCGATTTCAGGAGGTAGACTGGAATTGCATTGAAAGCATAGGAAAAGAGGCAGAACGTCCACAATGATGCACTTGGCCAAAAAGGGCGTATGCGTTTTTTCCTGAATATATTCAGGAAAAAACGCATACGCCCTTTTTGGCCAACCAAGCAAGCTTGCAAAGGAAATCTGCACTACAATGAAGTCTCACTTCCCCCCGGTCAAAAGGGCCATCTGAAAAAAGTGTAAAATCCAGAAAGGCAGGACAGGCCATGGAGAACTGGGAGCCTTGTTATGCTGATGGGCGGGATGTAAATTGCCAACAGACACTCGGGAGAAGTGTATGGTGTTTCCTGAAACATCTAAAAAACAAAGCAACAGAGCCTAGGGCACTTCCACTTATGGTCCTATAGCTTAGGGAAATTAAAATCAAAAAGATACAGCCACCCCAATGTTTGGGACGCCTCTGTTTACAAGAACCTCGTTTACCGTACAAGTTCAATATCACAGAAAGTGAAAAATGGATAAAGAACTTGTGGTACTTACGTACAATGCAGTATCACTCAGCAGTGAAATCTATGTCATCAGGCCCGTAGCAGCACAATGAGTGGATTCAGGTACGATGATTCTAACTGAAATAAGTCACACAGAAAAAGAAACATCATAAGATATCAGTAATACACGGAATGTAAACTTGGCTACACAGGAACTGAATTACAGAACAGAACAGGGTCTCAAATTTAGAAAACCAACTTATGCTTGTTTAAGGGTAAAGGTGAGTTGGGGTGCTGCATAAAACCAGAGATTGAAATGAGCACAGATAAAGTTCCTTAAGCCAAATATGGAATAGACAAGAGCTACTCCTTGCTCAACGAAATGGACTCAACACCGCATATTAAACGCCTAAGAATGTACCTGACTCTTAAGTATCTTAAAACCTATGGATTGCTATGTCTCCGAAAGAGAATCAAGCATGTGTACAGGGACATAAACGCAGCAGTGATAGGATTGGAGAGGTTCGGTGAGCAAATGAAGACCCTTTGAAGTCATATTGCATGGTACCCATTCCACGGGTTTCAACTACCCAGGTTTAAGGTATTCTTCCTTCAGCTAAAACATGCATGTGGAACCTAGAGTATGATCAACCATGTGATCGGGAGACGTGTTCAAATATGTCTCAGTTTTCGTACCCTGGTACTCGGGTGCAACATTCCAGACGCTTTACTAACACTCTCCCGACTTGGAGAGTCAGTCCCTTTAACCTCCTGTTTGGCCCAGTTTGCAATTTCTGCGGAAGATGAACAGGAATAGCGAGAACCAATGAGAGACTAGCTGGAGGTGTCTGGACGGGCAAATTTAACTCTCATTTCCCACCAGGAAGAGGAAAGAACCAAAGGCTCAGCGTGCCGTGCCGGAACCAGATTAGGGCCTGAAGCCATCCTGCGGTGTTGCGGCCAGCTCACAAGAAAGCGAGTTGAAGAAAGGAGCTCAGGGGCACTGTAATTCACAAACCTGCAGAGTTATAAATGACAACTATCGTCCAAAAATATACTGAAGTAAGGCTGCCAAGAGGACTTGAAAGCGGGGCAGAATTGCAGGAAACCGATTTCAGGAGGTAGACTGGAATTGCATTGAAAGCATAGGAAAAGAGGCAGAACGTCCACAATGATGCACTTGGCCAAAAAGGGCGTATGCGTTTTTTCCTGAATATATTCAGGAAAAAACGCATACGCCCTTTTTGGCCAACCAAGCAAGCTTGCAAAGGAAATCTGCACTACAATGAAGTCTCACTTCCCCCCGGTCAAAAGGGCCATCTGAAAAAAGTGTAAAATCCAGAAAGGCAGGACAGGCCATGGAGAACTGGGAGCCTTGTTATGCTGATGGGCGGGATGTAAATTGCCAACAGACACTCGGGAGAAGTGTATGGTGTTTCCTGAAACATCTAAAAAACAAAGCAACAGAGCCTAGGGCACTTCCACTTATGGTCCTATAGCTTAGGGAAATTAAAATCAAAAAGATACAGCCACCCCAATGTTTGGGACGCCTCTGTTTACAAGAACCTCGTTTACCGTACAAGTTCAATATCACAGAAAGTGAAAAATGGATAAAGAACTTGTGGTACTTACGTACAATGCAGTATCACTCAGCAGTGAAATCTATGTCATCAGGCCCGTAGCAGCACAATGAGTGGATTCAGGTACGATGATTCTAACTGAAATAAGTCACACAGAAAAAGAAACATCATAAGATATCAGTAATACACGGAATGTAAACTTGGCTACACAGGAACTGAATTACAGAACAGAACAGGGTCTCAAATTTAGAAAACCAACTTATGCTTGTTTAAGGGTAAAGGTGAGTTGGGGTGCTGCATAAAACCAGAGATTGAAATGAGCACAGATAAAGTTCCTTAAGCCAATTATGGAATAGACAAGAGCTACTCCTTGCTCAACGAAATGGACTCAACACCGCATATTAAACGCCTAAGAATGTACCTGACTCTTAAGTATCTTAAAACCTATGGATTGCTATGTCTCCGAAAGAGAATCAAGCATGTGTACAGGGACATAAACGCAGCAGTGATAGGATTGGAGAGGTTCGGTGAGCAAATGAAGACCCTTTGAAGTCATATTGCATGGTACCCATTCCACGGGTTTCAACTACCCAGGTTTAAGGTATTCTTCCTTCAGCTAAAACATGCATGTGGAACCTAGAGTATGATCAACCATGTGATCGGGAGACGTGTTCAAATATGTCTCAGTTTTCGTACCCTGGTACTCGGGTGCAACATTCCAGACGCTTTACTAACACTCTCCCGACTTGGAGAGTCAGTCCCTTTAACCTCCTGTTTGGCCCAGTTTGCAATTTCTGCGGAAGATGAACAGGAATAGCGAGAACCAATGAGAGACTAGCTGGAGGTGTCTGGACGGGCAAATTTAACTCTCATTTCCCACCAGGAAGAGGAAAGAACCAAAGGCTCAGCGTGCCGTGCCGGAACCAGATTAGGGCCTGAAGCCATCCTGCGGTGTTGCGGCCAGCTCACAAGAAAGCGAGTTGAAGAAAGGAGCTCAGGGGCACTGTAATTCACAAACCTGCAGAGTTATAAATGACAACTATCGTCCAAAAATATACTGAAGTAAGGCTGCCAAGAGGACTTGAAAGCGGGGCAGAATTGCAGGAAACCGATTTCAGGAGGTAGACTGGAATTGCATTGAAAGCATAGGAAAAGAGGCAGAACGTCCACAATGATGCACTTGGCCAAAAAGGGCGTATGCGTTTTTTCCTGAATATATTCAGGAAAAAACGCATACGCCCTTTTTGGCCAACCAAGCAAGCTTGCAAAGGAAATCTGCACTACAATGAAGTCTCACTTCCCCCCGGTCAAAAGGGCCATCTGAAAAAAGTGTAAAATCCAGAAAGGCAGGACAGGCCATGGAGAACTGGGAGCCTTGTTATGCTGATGGGCGGGATGTAAATTGCCAACAGACACTCGGGAGAAGTGTATGGTGTTTCCTGAAACATCTAAAAAACAAAGCAACAGAGCCTAGGGCACTTCCACTTATGGTCCTATAGCTTAGGGAAATTAAAATCAAAAAGATACAGCCACCCCAATGTTTGGGACGCCTCTGTTTACAAGAACCTCGTTTACCGTACAAGTTCAATATCACAGAAAGTGAAAAATGGATAAAGAACTTGTGGTACTTACGTACAATGCAGTATCACTCAGCAGTGAAATCTATGTCATCAGGCCCGTAGCAGCACAATGAGTGGATTCAGGTACGATGATTCTAACTGAAATAAGTCACACAGAAAAAGAAACATCATAAGATATCAGTAATACACGGAATGTAAACTTGGCTACACAGGAACTGAATTACAGAACAGAACAGGGTCTCAAATTTAGAAAACCAACTTATGCTTGTTTAAGGGGAAAGGTGAGTTGGGGTGCTGCATAAAACCAGAGATTGAAATGAGCACAGATAAAGTTCCTTAAGCCAATTATGGAATAGACAAGAGCTACTCCTTGCTCAACGAAATGGACTCAACACCGCATATTAAACGCCTAAGAATGTACCTGACTCTTAAGTATCTTAAAACCTATGGATTGCTATGTCTCCGAAAGAGAATCAAGCATGTGTACAGGGACATAAACGCAGCAGTGATAGGATTGGAGAGGTTCGGTGAGCAAATGAAGACCCTTTGAAGTCATATTGCATGGTACCCATTCCACGGGTTTCAACTACCCAGGTTTAAGGTATTCTTCCTTCAGCTAAAACATGCATGTGGAACCTAGAGTATGATCAACCATGTGATCGGGAGACGTGTTCAAATATGTCTCAGTTTTCGTACCCTGGTACTCGGGTGCAACATTCCAGACGCTTTACTAACACTCTCCCGACTTGGAGAGTCAGTCCCTTTAACCTCCTGTTTGGCCCAGTTTGCAATTTCTGCGGAAGATGAACAGGAATAGCGAGAACCAATGAGAGACTAGCTGGAGGTGTCTGGACGGGCAAATTTAACTCTCATTTCCCACCAGGAAGAGGAAATAACCAAAGGCTCAGCGTGCCGTGCCGGAACCAGATTAGGGCCTGAAGCCATCCTGCGGTGTTGCGGCCAGCTCACAAGAAAGCGAGTTGAAGAAAGGAGCTCAGGGGCACTGTAATTCACAAACCTGCAGAGTTATAAATGACAGCTATCGTCCAAAAATATACTGAAGTAAGGCTGCCAAGAGGACTTGAAAGCGGGGCAGAATTGCAGGAAACCGATTTCAGGAGGTAGACTGGAATTGCATTGAAAGCATAGGAAAAGAGGCAGAACGTCCACAATGATGCACTTGGCCAAAAAGGGCGTATGCGTTTTTTCCTGAATATATTCAGGAAAAAACGCATACGCCCTTTTTGGCCAACCAAGCAAGCTTGCAAAGGAAATCTGCACTACAATGAAGTCTCACTTCCCCCCGGTCAAAAGGGCCATCTGAAAAAAGTGTAAAATCCAGAAAGGCAGGACAGGCCATGGAGAACTGGGAGCCTTGTTATGCTGATGGGCGGGATGTCAATTGCCAACAGACACTCGGGAGAAGTGTATGGTGTTTCCTGAAACATCTAAAAAACAAAGCAACAGAGCCTAGGGCACTTCCACTTATGGTCCTATAGCTTAGGGAAATTAAAATCAAAAAGATACAGCCACCCCAATGTTTGGGACGCCTCTGTTTACAAGAACCTCGTTTACCGTACAAGTTCAATATCACAGAAAGTGAAAAATGGATAAAGAACTTGTGGTACTTACGTACAATGCAGTATCACTCAGCAGTGAAATCTATGTCATCAGGCCCGTAGCAGCACAATGAGTGGATTCAGGTACGATGATTCTAACTGAAATAAGTCACACAGAAAAAGAAACATCATAAGATATCAGTAATACACGGAATGTAAACTTGGCTACACAGGAACTGAATTACAGAACAGAACAGGGTCTCAAATTTAGAAAACCAACTTATGCTTGTTTAAGGGTAAAGGTGAGTTGGGGTGCTGCATAAAACCAGAGATTGAAATGAGCACAGATAAAGTTCCTTAAGCCAAATATGGAATAGACAAGAGCTACTCCTTGCTCAACGAAATGGACTCAACACCGCATATTAAACGCCTAAGAATGTACCTGACTCTTAAGTATCTTAAAACCTATGGATTGCTATGTCTCCGAAAGAGAATCAAGCATGTGTACAGGGACATAAACGCAGCAGTGATAGGATTGGAGAGGTTCGGTGAGCAAATGAAGACCCTTTGAAGTCATATTGCATGGTACCCATTCCACGGGTTTCAACTACCCAGGTTTAAGGTATTCTTCCTTCAGCTAAAACATGCATGTGGAACCTAGAGTATGATCAACCATGTGATCGGGAGACGTGTTCAAATATGTCTCAGTTTTCGTACCCTGGTACTCGGGTGCAACATTCCAGACGCTTTACTAACACTCTCCCGACTTGGAGAGTCAGTCCCTTTAACCTCCTGTTTGGCCCAGTTTGCAATTTCTGCGGAAGATGAACAGGAATAGCGAGAACCAATGAGAGACTAGCTGGAGGTGTCTGGACGGGCAAATTTAACTCTCATTTCCCACCAGGAAGAGGAAAGAACCAAAGGCTCAGCGTGCCGTGCCGGAACCAGATTAGGGCCTGAAGCCATCCTGCGGTGTTGCGGCCAGCTCACAAGAAAGCGAGTTGAAGAAAGGAGCTCAGGGGCACTGTAATTCACAAACCTGCAGAGTTATAAATGACAGCTATCGTCCAAAAATATACTGAAGTAAGGCTGCCAAGAGGACTTGAAAGCGGGGCAGAATTGCAGGAAACCGATTTCAGGAGGTAGACTGGAATTGCATTGAAAGCATAGGAAAAGAGGCAGAACGTCCACAATGATGCACTTGGCCAAAAAGGGCGTATGCGTTTTTTCCTGAATATATTCAGGAAAAAACGCATACGCCCTTTTTGGCCAACCAAGCAAGCTTGCAAAGGAAATCTGCACTACAATGAAGTCTCACTTCCCCCAGGTCAAAAGGGCCATCTGAAAAAAGTGTAAAATCCAGAAAGGCAGGACAGGCCATGGAGAACTGGGAGCCTTGTTATGCTGATGGGCGGGATGTAAGTTGCCAACAGACACTCGGGAGAAGTGTATGGTGTTTCCTGAAACGTCTAAAAAACAAAGCAACAAAGCCTAGGGCACTTCCACTTATGGTCCTATAGCTTAGGGAAATTAAAATCAAAAAGATACAGCCACCCCAATGTTTGGGACGCCTCTGTTTACAAGAACCTCGTTTACCGTACAAGTTCAATATCACAGAAAGTGAAAAATGGATAAAGAACTTGTGGTACTTACGTACAATGCAGTATCACTCAGCAGTGAAATCTATGTCATCAGGCCCGTAGCAGCACAATGAGTGGATTCAGGTACGATGATTCTAACTGAAATAAGTCACACAGAAAAAGAAACATCATAAGATATCAGTAATACACGGAATGTAAACTTGGCTACACAGGAACTGAATTACAGAACAGAACAGGGTCTCAAATTTAGAAAACCAACTTATGCTTATTTAAGGGTAAAGGTGAGTTGGGGTGCTGCATAAAACCAGAGATTGAAATGAGCACAGATAAAGTTCCTTAAGCCAAATATGGAATAGACAAGAGCTACTCCTTGCTCAATGAAATGGACTCAACACCGCATATTAAATGCCTAAGAATGTACCTGACTCTTAAGTATCTTAAAACCTATGGATTGCTATGTCTCCGAAAGAGAATCAAGCATGTGTACAGGGACATAAACGCAGCAGTGATAGGATTGGAGAGGTTCGGTGAGCAAATGAAGACCCTTTGAAGTCATATTGCATGGTACCCATTCCACGGGTTTCAACTACCCAGGTTTAAGGTATTCTTCCTTCAGCTAAAACATGCATGTGGAACCTAGAGTATGATCAACCATGTGATCGGGAGACGTGTTCAAATATGTCTCAGTTTTCGTACCCTGGTACTCGGGTGCAACATTCCAGACGCTTTACTAACACTCTCCCGACTTGGAGAGTCAGTCCCTTTAACCTCCTGTTTGGCCCAGTTTGCAATTTCTGCGGAAGATGAACAGGAATAGCGAGAACCAATGAGAGACTAGCTGGAGGTGTCTGGACGGGCAAATTTAACTCTCATTTCCCACCAGGAAGAGGAGTTAAACAAAGGCTCAGCATGCCGTGCCGGAACCAGATTAGGGCCTGAAGTCATCCTGCGGTGTTGCGGCCAGCTCACAAGAAAGCGAGTTGAAGAAAGGAGCTCAGGGTCACTGTAATTCACAAACCTGCAGAGTTATAAATGACAACTATCGTCCAAAAATATACTGAAGTAAGGCTGCCAAGAGGACTTGAAAGCGGGGCAGAATTGCAGGAAACCGATTTCAGGAGGTAGACTGGAATTGCATTGAAAGCATAGGAAAAGAGGCAGAACGTCCACAATGATGCACTTGGCCAAAAAGGGCGTATGCGTTTTTTCCTGAATATATTCAGGAAAAAATGCATACGCCCTTTTTGGCCAACCAAGCAAGCTTGCAAAGGAAATCTGCACTACAATGATGTCTCACTTCCCCCCGGTCAAAAGGGCCATCTGAAAAAAGTGTAAAATCCAGAAAGGCAGGACAGGCCATGGAGAACTGGGAGCCTTGTTATGCTGATGGGCGGGATGTAAATTGCCAACAGACACTCGGGAGAAGTGTATGGTGTTTCCTGAAACATCTAAAAAACAAAGCAACAGAGCCTAGGGCACTTCCGCTTATGGTCCTATAGTTTAGGGAAATTAAAATCAAAAAGACACAGCCACCCCAAAGTTTGGGACGCCTCTGTTTACAAGAACCTCGTTTACAGTACAAGTTCAACATCGCAGAAAGTGAAAAATGGATAAAGAAGTTGTGGTATTTACTTACAAAGCAATATCACTCAGCAATGAAATCTATGTCATCAGGCCCTTAGCAGCACAATGAGTGGATTAAGGTATGATGATTCTAACTGAAATAAGTCACACAGAAAAAGAAACATCATAAGATATCACTAATACATGGAATGTAAACTTGGCTACACAGGAACTGAATTCCAAAACAGAACAGGGTCTCAAATTTAGAAAACCAACTTATGCTTGCTTAAGGGGAAAGGTGAGTTGGGGTGCTGCATAAAACCAGAGATTGAAATGAGCACAGATAAAGTTCCTTAAGCCAAATATGGAATAGACAAGAGCTACTCCTTGCTCAATGAAATGGACTCAACACCGCAAATTAAACGCCTAAGAATGTACCTGACTAGTAAGTATCTTAAAACCTATGGATTGCTATGTCTCCGAAAGAGAATCAAGCGAGTGTACAGGGGCATAAACGCAGCAGTGCTAGGATTGGAGAGGTTCGGTGACCAAATGAAGACCCTTTGAAGTCATATTGCATGGTACCCATTCCACGGGTTTCAACTACCCAGGTTTAAGGTATTCTTCCTTCAGCTAAAACATGCATGTGGAACCTAGAGTATGATCAACCATGTGATCGGGAGACGTGTTCAAATATGTCTCAGTTTTCCTCCCCTGGTACTCGGGTGCAACATTCCAGACGCTTTACTAACACTCTCCCGACTTGGAGAGTCAGTCCCTTTAACCTCCTGTTTGGCCAAGTTTGCAATTTCTGCGGAAGATGAACAGGAATAGGGAGAACCAATGAGAGAGTAGCTGGAGGTGTCTGGACGGGCAAATTTAACTCTCATTTCCCACCAGGAAGAGGAATTAACCAAAGGCTCAGCGTGCTGTGCCGGAACCAGATTAGGGCCTGAAGCCATCCTGCGGTGTTGCGGCCAGCTCACAAGAAAGCGAGTTGAAGAAAGGAGCTCAGGGGCACTGTAATTCACAAACCTGCAGAGTTATAAATGACAGCTATCGTCCCAAACTATACTAAAGTAAGGCTGCCAAGAGGACTTGAAAGCGGGGCAGAATTGCAGGAAACCGATTTCAGGAGGTAGACTGGAATTGCATTGAAAGCATAGGAAAAGAGGCAGAACGTCCACAATGATGCACTTGGCCAAAAAGGGCGTATGCATTTTTTCCTGAATATATTCAGGAAAAAACGCATACGCCCTTTTTGGCCAACCAAGCAAACTTGCAAAGGAAATCTGCACTACAATGAAGTCTCACTTCCCCCCGGTCAAAAGGGCCATCTGAAAAAAGTGTAAAATCCAGAAGGCAGGACAGGCCATGGAGAACTGGGAGCCTTGTTATGCTGATGGGCGGGTTGTAAATTGCCAACAGACACTCGGGAGAAGTGTATGGTGTTTCCTGAAACATCTAAGAAAGAAAGCAACAGAGCCTAGGGCACTTCCACTTATGGTCCTATAGCTTAGGGAAATTGAAATCAAAACGACACAGCCACCCCAAAGTTTGGGACGCCTCTGTTTACAAGAACCTCGTTTACCGTACAAGTTCAAAATCACAGAAAGTGAAAAATGGATAAAGAACTTGTGGTACTTACGTACAATGCAGTATCACTCAGCAATGAAATCTATGTCATCAGGCCCGTAGCAGCACAATGAGTGGATTCAGGTACGATGATTCTAACTGAAATAATTCACACAGAAAAAGAAACATCATAAGATATCACTAATACACGGAATGTAAACTTGGCTACACAGGAACTGAATTCCAAAACAGAACAGGGTCTCAAATTTAGAAAACCAACTTATGCTTGCTTAAGGGGAAAGGTGAGTTGGGGTGCTGCATAAAACCAGAGATTGAAATGAGCACAGATAAAGTTCCTTAAGCCAAATATGGAATAGACAAGAGCTACTCCTTGCTCAACGAAATGGACTCAACACCCCATATTAAACGCCTAAGAATGTACCTGACTAGTAAGTATCTTAAAACCTATGGATTGCTATGTCTCCAAAAGAGAATCAAGCATGTGTGCAGGGGCATAAACGCAGCAGTGATAGGATTGGAGAGGTTTGGTGAGCAAATGAAGACCCTTTGAAGTCATATTGCATGGTACCCATTACACGGGTCTCAACTCTCCAGGTTTAAGGTATTCTTCCTTCAGCTAAAACATGCATATGGAACCCAGAGTATGATCAACCGTGTGAATGGGAGACGTGTTCAAATATGTCTCAGTTTTCCTCCCCTGGTACTCGGGTGCAACATTCCAGACGCTTTACTAACACTCTCCCCACTTGGAGAGTCAGCGCCTTTAACCTCCTGTTTGGCCCAGTTTGCAATTTCTGCGGAAGATGAACAGGAATAGGGAGAACCAATGAGAGACTAGCTGGAGGTGTCTGGACGGGCAAATTTAACTCTCATTTCCCACCAGGAAGAGGAAAGAACCAAAGGCTCAGCGTGCCGTGCCGGAACCAGATTAGGGCCTGAAGCCATCCTGCGGTGTTGCGGCCAGCTCACAAGAAAGCGAGTTGAAGAAAGGGGCTCAGGGGCACTGTAATTCACAAACCTGCAGAGTTATAAATGACAGCTATCGTCCAAAAATATGCTGAAGTAAGGCTGCCAAGAGGACTTGAAAGCGGGGCAGAATTGCAGGAAACCGATTTCAGGAGGTAGACTGGAATTGCATTGAAAGCATAGGAAAAGAGGCAGAACGTCCACAATGATGCACTTGGCCAAAAAGGGCGTATGCGTTTTTTCCTGAATATATTCAGGAAAAAACGCATACGCACTTTTTGGTCAACCAAACAAGCTTGCAAAGGAAATCAGCACTACAATGAAGTCTCACTTCCCCCCGGTCAAAAGGGCCATCTGAAAAAAGTGTAAAATCCAGCAAGGCAGGACAGGCCATGGAGAA
This sequence comes from Globicephala melas, assembly GCF_963455315.2. NCBI lineage: Eukaryota > Metazoa > Chordata > Mammalia > Artiodactyla > Delphinidae > Globicephala > Globicephala melas. The sequence continues at coordinate 137,899 of NW_027207672.1, read as the reverse complement.
CTGGGAGCCTTGTTATGCTGATGGGCGGGATGTAAATTGCCAACAGACACTAGGGAGAAGTGTATTGTGTTTCCTGAAACATCTAAAAAACAAAGCAACAGAGCCTAGGGCACTTCCACTTATGGTCCTATAGCTTAGGGAAATTAAAATCAAAAAGACACATCCACTCCAAAATTTGGGGCGCCTCTGTTTACAAGAACCTCGTTTACAGTACATGTTCAACATCGCAGAAAGTGAAAAATGGATAAAGAAGTTGTGGTATTTACTTACAAAGCAATATCACTCAGCAATGAAATCTATGTCATCAGGCCCTTAGCAGCACAATGAGTGGATTCAGGTATGATGATTCTAACTGAAATAAGTCACACAGAAAAAGAAACATCATAAGATATCACTAATACACGGAATGTAAACTTGGCTACACAGGAACTGAATTCCAAAACAGAACAGCGTCTCAAATTTAGAAAACCAACTTATGCTTGCTTAAGGGGAAGGTGAGGTGGGGTGCTGCATAAAACCAGAGATTGAAATGAGCACAGATAAAGTTCCTTAAGCCAAATATGGAATAGACAAGAGCTACTCCTTGCTCAACGAAATGGACTCAACACCCCATATTAAACGCCTAAGAATGTACCTGACTAGTAAGTATCTTAAAACCTATGGATTGCTATGTCTCCGAAAGAGAATCAAGCATGTGTACAGGGACATAAACGCAGCAGTGATAGGATTGGAGAGGTTCGGTGAGCAAATGAAGACCCTTTGAAGTCATATTGCATGGTACCCATTCCACGGGTTTCAACTACCCAGGTTTAAGGTATTCTTCCTTCAGCTAAAACATGCATGTGGAACCTAGAGTATGATCAACCATGTGATCGGGAGACGTGTTCAAATATGTCTCAGTTTTCGTACCCTGGTACTCGGGTGCAACATTCCAGACGCTTTACTAACACTCTCCCGACTTGGAGAGTCAGTCCCTTTAACCTCCTGTTTGGCCCAGTTTGCAATTTCTGCGGAAGATGAACAGGAATAGCGAGAACCAATGAGAGACTAGCTGGAGGTGTCTGGACGGGCAAATTTAACTCTCATTTCCCACCAGGAAAAGGAAATAACCAAAGGCTCAGCGTGCCGTGCCGGAACCAGATTAGGGCCTGAAGCCATCCTGCGGTGTTGCGGCCAGCTCACAAGAAAGCGACTTGAAGAAAGGAGCTCAGGGGCACTGTAATTCACAAACCTGCAGAGTTATAAATGACAACTATCGTCCAAAAATATACTGAAGTAAGGCTGCCAAGAGGACTTGAAAGCGGGGCAGAATTGCAGGAAACCGATTTCAGGAGGTAGACTGGAATTGCATTGAAAGCATAGGAAAAGAGGCAGAACGTCCACAATGATGCACTTGGCCAAAAAGGGCGTATGCGTTTTTTCCTGAATATATTCAGGAAAAAACGCATACGCCCTTTTTGGCCAACCAAGCAAGCTTGCAAAGGAAATCTGCACTACAATGAAGTCTCACTTCCCCCCGTCAAAAGGGCCATCTGAAAAAAGTGTAAAATCCAGAAAGGCAGGACAGGCCATGGAGAACTGGGAGCCTTGTTATGCTGATGGGCGGGATGTAAATTGCCAACAGACACTCGGGAGAAGTGTATGGTGTTTCCTGAAACATCTAAAAAACAAAGCAACAGAGCCTAGGGCACTTCCACTTATGGTCCTATAGCTTAGGGAAATTAAAATCAAAAAGATACAGCCACCCCAATGTTTGGGACGCCTCTGTTTACAAGAACCTCGTTTACCGTACAAGTTCAATATCACAGAAAGTGAAAAATGGATAAAGAACTTGTGGTACTTACGGACAATGCAGTATCACTCAGCAGTGAAATCTATGTCATCAGGCCCGTAGCAGCACAATGAGTGGATTCAGGTACGATGATTCTAACTGAAATAAGTCACACAGAAAAAGAAACATCATAAGATATCAGTAATACACGGAATGTAAACTTGGCTACACAGGAACTGAATTACAGAACAGAACAGGGTCTCAAATTTAGAAAACCAACTTATGCTTGTTTAAGGGTAAAGGTGAGTTGGGGTGCTGCATAAAACCAGAGATTGAAATGAGCACAGATAAAGTTCCTTAAGCCAAATATGGAATAGACAAGAGCTACTCCTTGCTCAACGAAATGGACTCAAAACCGCATATTAAACGCCTAAGAATGTACCTGACTCGTAAGTATCTTAAAACCTATGGATTGCTATGTCTCCGAAAGAGAATCAAGCATGTGTGCAGGGGCATAAACGCAGCAGTGATAGGATTGGAGCGGTTCGGTGAGCAAATGAAGACCCTTTGAAGTCATATTGCATGGTACCCATTCCACGGGTTTCAACTACCCAGGTTTAAGGTATTCTTCCTTCAGCTAAAACATGCATGTGGAACGTAGAGTATGATCAACCATGTGATCGGGAGACGTGTTCAAATATGTCTCAGTTTTCGTACCCTGGTACTCGGGTGCAACATTCCAGACGCTTTACTAACACTCTCCCGACTTGGAGAGTCAGTCCCTTTAACCTCCTGTTTGGCCCAGTTTGCAATTTCTGCGGAAGATGAACAGGAATAGCGAGAACCAATGAGAGACTAGCTGGAGGTGTCTGGACGGGCAAATTTAACTCTCATTTCCCACCAGGAAGAGGAATTAACGAAAGGCTCAGCGTGCCGTGCCGGAACCAGATTAGGGCCTGAAGCCATCCTGCGGTGTTGCGGCCAGCTCAAAAGAAAGCGAGTTGAAGAAAGGAGCTCAGGGGCACTGTAAATCACAAACCTGCAGAGTTATAAATGACAGCTATCGTCCAAAAATATACTGAAGTAAGGTTGCCAAGAGGACTTGAAAGCGGGGCAGAATTGCATGAAACCGATTTCAGGAGGTAGACTGGAATTGCATTGAAAGCATAGGAAAAGAGGCAGAACGTCCACAATGATGCACTTGGCCAAAAAGGGCGTATGCGTTTTTTCCTGAATATATTCAGGAAAAAACGCATACGCCCTTTTTGGCCAACCAAGCAAGCTTGCAAAGGAAATCTGCACTACAATGAAGTCTCACTTCCCCCCAGTCAAAAGGGCCATCTGAAAAAAGTGTAAAATCCAGAAAGGCAGGACAGGCCATGGAGAACTGGGAGCCTTGTTATGCTGATGGGCGGGATGTAAACTGCCAACAGACACTCGGGAGAAGTGTATGGTGTTTCCTGAAACATCTAAAAAACAAAGCAACAGAGCCTAGGGCACTTCCACTTATGGTCCTATAGCTTAGGGAAATTAAAATCAAAAAGACACAGCCACCCCAAAGTTTGGGACGCCTCTGTTTACAAGAACCTCGTTTACCGTACAAGTTCAATATCACAGAAAGTGAAAAATGGATAAAGAACTTGTGGTACTTACGTATTATGCAGTATCACTCAGCAATGAAATCTATGTTATCAGGCCCGTAGTAGCACAATGAATGGATTCAGGTACGATGATTCTAACGGAAATAAGTCACACAGAAAAACAAACATCATAAGATATCACTAATACACGGAATGTAAACTTGGCTACACAGGAACTGAATTCCAAAACAGAATAGGGTCTCAAATTTAGAAAACCAACTTATGCTTGCTTAAGGGGAAAGGTGAGTTGGGGTGCTGCATAAAACCAGAGATTGAAATGAGCACAGATAAAGTTCCTTAAGCCAAATATGGAATAGACAAGAGCTACTCCTTGCTCAACGAAATGGACTCAACACCCCATATTAAACGCCTAAGAATGTACCTGACTAGTAAGTATCTTAAAACCTATGGATTGCTATGTCTCCAAAAGAGAATCAAGCATGTGTGCAGGGGCATAAACGCAGCAGTGATAGGATTGGAGAGGTTTGGTGAGCAAATGAAGACCCTTTGAAGTCATATTGCATGGTACCCATTACACGGGTCTCAACTCTCCAGGTTTAAGGTATTCTTCCTTCAGCTAAAACATGCATGTGGAACCCAGAGTATGATCAACCGTGTGAACGGGAGACGTGTTCAAATATGTCTCAGTTTTCCTCCCCTGGTACTCGGGTGCAACATTCCAGACGCTTTACTAACACTCTCCCCACATGGAGAGTCAGCGCCTTTAACCTCCTGTTTGGTCCAGTTTGCAATTTCTGCGGAAGATGAACAGGAATAATGAGAACCAATGAGAGACTAGCTGGAGGTGTCTGGACGGGCAAATTTAACTCTCATTTCCCACCAGGAAGAGGAAATAACCAAAGGTGCAGCGTGCCGTGCCGGAACCAGATTAGGGCCTGAAGCCATCCTGCGGTGTGGCGGCCAGCTCACAAGAAAGCGAGTTGAAGAAAGGAGCTCAGGGGCACTGTAATGCACAAACCTGCAGAGTTATAAATGACAGCTATCGTCCAAAAATATACTGAAGTAAGGCTGCCAAGAGAACTTGAAAGCGGGGCAGAATTGCAGGAAACCGATTTCAGGAGGTAGACTGGAATTGCATTGAAAGCATAGGAAAAGAGGCAGAACGTCCACAATGATGCACTTGGCCAAAAAGTGCGTATGCGTTTTTTCCTGAATATATTCAGGAAAAAACGCATACGCCCTTTTTGGCGAACCAAGCAAGCTTGCAAAGGAAATCTGCACTACAATGAAGTCTCACTTCCCCTCGGTCAAAAGGGCCATCTGAAAAAAGTGTAAAATCCAGAAAGGCAGGACAGGCCATGGAGAACTGGGAGCCTTGTTATGCTGATGGGCGGGATGTAAATTGCCAACAGACACTCGGGAGAAGTGTATGGTGTTTCCTGAAACATCTAAAAAACAAAGCAACAGAGCCTAGGGCACTTCCACTTATGGTCCTATAGCTTAGGGAAATTAAAATCAAAAAGACACAGTCACCCCAAAGTTTGGGACGCCTCTGTTTACAAGAACCTCGTTTACCGTACAAGTTCAATATCACAGAAAGTGAAAAATGGATAAAGAACTTGTGGTAATTACGTACAATGCAGTATCCCTCAGCAATGAAATCTATGTCATCAGGCCCGTAGCATCATAATGAGTGGATTCAGGTACGATGATTCTAACTGAAATAAGTCACACAGAAAAAGAAACATCATAAGATATCACTAATACACGGAATGTAAACTTGGCTACACAGGAACTGAATTCCAAAACAGAACAGGGTCTCAAATTTAGAAAACCAACTTATGCTTGCTTAAGGGGAAAGGTGAGTTGGGGTGCTGCGTAAAACCAGAGATTGAAATGAGCACAGATAAAGTTCCTTAAGCCAAATATGGAATAGGCAAGAGCTACTCCTTGCTCAACGAAATGGACTCAACACCGCATATTAAACGCCTAAGAATGTACCTGACTAGTAAGTATCTTAAAACCTATGGATTGCTATGTCTCCGAAAGAGAATCAAGCATGTGTACAGGGACATAAACGCAGCAGTGATAGGATTGGAGAGGTTCGGTGAGCAAATGAAGACCCTTTGAAGTCATATTGCATGGTACCCATTCCACGGGTTTCAACTACCCAGGTTTAAGGTATTCTTCCTTCAGCTAAAACATGCATGTGGAACGTAGAGTATGATCAACCATGTGATCGGGAGACGTGTTCAAATATGTCTCAGTTTTCATACCCTGGTACTCGGGTGCAACATTCCAGACGCTTTACTAACACTCTCCCGACTTGGAGAGTCAGTCCCTTTAACCTCCTGTTTGGCCCAGTTTGCAATTTCTGCGGAAGATGAACAGGAATAGCGAGAACCAATGAGAGACTAGCTGGAGGTGTCTGGACGGGCAAATTTAACTCTCATTTCCCACCAGGAAGAGGAAATAACCAAAGGCTCAGCGTGCCGTGCCAGAACCAGATTAGGGCCTGAAGCCATCCTGCGGTGTTGCGGCCAGCTCACAAGAAAACGAGTTGAAGAAAGGAGCTCAGGGGCACTGTAATTCACAAACCTGCAGAGTTATAAATGACAACTATCGTCCAAAAATATACTGAAGTAAGGCTGCCAAGAGGACTTGAAAGCGGGGCAGAATTGCAGGAAACCGATTTCAGGAGGTAGACTGGCATTGCATTGAAAGCATAGGAAAAGAGGCAGAACGTCCACAATGATGCACTTGGCCAAGAAGGGCGTATGCGTTTTTTCCTGAATATATTCAGGAAAAAACGCATACGCCCTTCTTGGCCAACCAAGCAAGCTTGCAAAGGAAATCTGCACTACAATGAAGTCTCACTGCCCCCCGGTCAAAAGGGCCATCTGAAAAAAGTGTAAAATCCAGAAAGGCAGGACAGGCCATGGAGAACTGGGAGCCTTGTTATGCTGATGGGCAGGATGTCAATTGCCAACAGACACTCGGGAGAAGTGTATGGTGTTTCCTGAAACATCTAAAAAACAAAGCAACAGAGCCTAGGGCACTTCCACTTATGGTCCTATAGCTTAGGGAAATTAAAATCAAAAAGATACAGCCACCCCAATGTTTGGGACGCCTCTGTTTACAAGAACCTCGTTTACCGTACAAGTTCAATATCACAGAAAGTGAAAAATGGATAAAGAACTTGTGGTACTTACGTACAATGCAGTATCACTCAGCAGTGAAATCTATGTCATCAGGCCCGTAGCAGCACAATGAGTGGATTCAGGTACGATGATTCTAACTGAAATAAGTCACACAGAAAAAGAAACACCATAAGATATCAGTAATACACGGAATGTAAACTTGGCTACACAGGAACTGAATTACAGAACAGAACAGGGTCTCAAATTTAGAAAACCAACTTATGCTTGTTTAAGGGTAAAGGTGAGTTGGGGTGCTGCATAAAACCAGAGATTGAAATGAGCACAGATAAAGTTCCTTAAGCCAAATATGGAATAGACAAGAGCTACTCCTTGCTCAACGAAATGGACTCAAAACCGCATATTAAACACCTAAGAATGTACCTGACTCGTAAGTATCTTAAAACCTATGGATTGCTATGTCTCCGAAAGAGAATCAAGCATGTGTACAGGGTCATAAACGCAGCAGTGATAGGATTGGAGAGGTTCGGTGAGCAAATGAAGACCCTTTGAAGTCATATTGCATGGTACCCATTCCACGGGTTTCAACTACCCAGGTTTAAGGTATTCTTCCTTCAGCTAAAACATGCACGTGGAACCTAGAGTATGATCAACCATGTGATCGGGAGACGTGTTCAAATATGTCTCAGTTTTCGTACCCTGGTACTCGGGTGCAACATTCCAGACGCTTTACTAACACTCTCCCGACTTGGAGAGTCAGTCCCTTTAACCTCCTGTTTGGCCCAGTTTGCAATTTCTGCGGAAGATGAACAGGAATAGCGAGAACCAATGAGAGACTAGCTGGAGGTGTCTGGACGGGCAAATTTAACTCTCATTTCCCACCAGGAAGAGGAAATAACCAAAGGATCAGCGTGCCATGCCGGAACCAGATTAGGGCCTGAAGCCATCCTGCGGTGTTGCGGCCAGCTCACAAGAAAGCGAGTTGAAGAAAGGAGCTCAGGGGCACTGTAATTCACAAACCTGCAGAGTTATAAATGACAACTATCGTCCTAAAATATACTGAAGTAAGGCTGCCAAGAGGACTTGAAAGCGGGGCAGAATTGCAGGAAACCGATTTCAGGAGGTAGACTGGAATTGCATTGAAAGCATAGGAAAAGAGGCAGAACGTCCACAATGATGACTTGGCCAAAAAGGGAGTATGCGTTTTTTCCTGAATATATTCAGGAAAAAACGCATACGCCCTTTTTGGCCAACCAAGCAAGCTTGCAAAGGAAATCTGCACTACAATGAAGTCTCACTTCCCCCCGGTCAAAAGGGCCATCTGAAAAAAGTGTAAAATCCAGAAAGGCAGGACAGGCCATGGAGAACTGGGAGCCTTGTTATGCTGATGGGCGGGATGTAAATTGCCAACAGACACTCGGGAGAAGTGTATGGTGTTTCCTGAAACATCTAAAAAACAAAGCAACAGAGCCTAGGGCACTTCCACTTATGGTCCTATAGCTTAGGGAAATTAAAATCAAAAAGATACAGCCACCCCAATGTTTGGGACGCCTCTGTTTACAAGAACCTCATTTACCGTACAAGTTCAATATCACAGAAAGTGAAAAATGGATAAAGAACTTGTGGTACTTACGTACTATGCAGTATAACTCAGCAGTGAAATCTATGTCATCAGGCCCGTAGCAGCACAATGAGTGGATTCAGGTACGATGATTCTAACTGAAATAAGTCACACAGAAAAAGAAACATCATAAGATATCAGTAATACACGGAATGTAAACATGGCTACACAGGAACTGAGTTACAGAACAGAACAGGGTCTCAAATTTAGAAAACCAACTTATGCTTGTTTAAGGGGAAAGGTGAGTTGGGGTGCTGCATAAAACCAGAGATTGAAATGAGCACAGATAAAGTTCCTTAAGCCAAATATGGAATAGACAAGAGCTACTCCTTGCTCAACGAAATGGACTCAACACCCCATATTAAACGCCTAAGAATGTACCTGACTAGTAAGTATCTTAAAACCTATGGATTGCTATGTCTCCAAAAGAGAATCAAGCATGTGTGCAGGGTTATAAACGCAGCAGTGATAGGATTGGAGAGGTTTGGTGAGCAAATGAAGACCCTTTGAAGTCATATTGCATGGTACCCATTACACGGGTCTCAACTCTCCAGGTTTAAGGTATTCTTCCTTCAGCTAAAACATGCATGTGGAACCCAGAGTATGATCAACCGTGTGAACGGGAGACGTGTTCAAATATGTCTCAGTTTTCCTCCCCTGGTACTCGGGTGCAACATTCCAGACGCTTTACTAACACTCTCCCCACATGGAGAGTCAGCGCCTTTAACCTCCTGTTTGGTCCAGTTTGCAATTTCTGCGGAAGATGAACAGGAATAATGAGAACCAATGAGAGACTAGCTGGAGGTGTCTGGACGGGCAAATTTAACTCTCATTTCCCACCAGGAAGAGGAAATAACCAAAGGTGCAGCGTGCCGTGCCGGAACCAGATTAGGGCCTGAAGCCATCCTGCGGTGTGGCGGCCAGCTCACAAGAAAGCGAGTTGAAGAAAGGAGCTCAGGGGCACTGTAATGCACAAACCTGCAGAGTTATAAATGACAGCTATCGTCCAAAAATATACTGAAGTAAGGCTGCCAAGAGAACTTGAAAGCGGGGCAGAATTGCAGGAAACCGATTTCAGGAGGTAGACTGGAATTGCATTGAAAGCATAGGAAAAGAGGCAGAACGTCCACAATGATGCACTTGGCCAAAAAGTGCGTATGCGTTTTTTCCTGAATATATTCAGGAAAAAACGCATACGCCCTTTTTGGCGAACCAAGCAAGCTTGCAAAGGAAATCTGCACTACAATGAAGTCTCACTTCCCCTCGGTCAAAAGGGCCATCTGAAAAAAGTGTAAAATCCAGAAAGGCAGGACAGGCCATGGAGAACTGGGAGCCTTGTTATGCTGATGGGCGGGATGTAAATTGCCAACAGACACTCGGGAGAAGTGTATGGTGTTTCCTGAAACATCTAAAAAACAAAGCAACAGAGCCTAGGGCACTTCCACTTATGGTCCTATAGCTTAGGGAAATTAAAATCAAAAAGACACAGTCACCCCAAAGTTTGGGACGCCTCTGTTTACAAGAACCTCGTTTACCGTACAAGTTCAATATCACAGAAAGTGAAAAATGGATAAAGAACTTGTGGTAATTACGTACAATGCAGTATCCCTCAGCAATGAAATCTATGTCATCAGGCCCGTAGCATCATAATGAGTGGATTCAGGTACGATGATTCTAACTGAAATAAGTCACACAGAAAAAGAAACATCATAAGATATCACTAATACACGGAATGTAAACTTGGCTACACAGGAACTGAATTCCAAAACAGAACAGGGTCTCAAATTTAGAAAACCAACTTATGCTTGCTTAAGGGGAAAGGTGAGTTGGGGTGCTGCGTAAAACCAGAGATTGAAATGAGCACAGATAAAGTTCCTTAAGCCAAATATGGAATAGGCAAGAGCTACTCCTTGCTCAACGAAATGGACTCAACACCGCATATTAAACGCCTAAGAATGTACCTGACTAGTAAGTATCTTAAAACCTATGGATTGCTATGTCTCCGAAAGAGAATCAAGCATGTGTACAGGGACATAAACGCAGCAGTGATAGGATTGGAGAGGTTCGGTGAGCAAATGAAGACCCTTTGAAGTCATATTGCATGGTACCCATTCCACGGGTTTCAACTACCCAGGTTTAAGGTATTCTTCCTTCAGCTAAAACATGCATGTGGAACGTAGAGTATGATCAACCATGTGATCGGGAGACGTGTTCAAATATGTCTCAGTTTTCATACCCTGGTACTCGGGTGCAACATTCCAGACGCTTTACTAACACTCTCCCGACTTGGAGAGTCAGTCCCTTTAACCTCCTGTTTGGCCCAGTTTGCAATTTCTGCGGAAGATGAACAGGAATAGCGAGAACCAATGAGAGACTAGCTGGAGGTGTCTGGACGGGCAAATTTAACTCTCATTTCCCACCAGGAAGAGGAAATAACCAAAGGCTCAGCGTGCCGTGCTAGAACCAGATTAGGGCCTGAAGCCATCCTGCGGTGTTGCGGCCAGCTCACAAGAAAACGAGTTGAAGAAAGGAGCTCAGGGGCACTGTAGTTCACAAACCTGCAGAGTTATAAATGACAACTATCGTCCAAAAATATACTGAAGTAAGGCTGCCAAGAGGACTTGAAAGCGGGGCAGAATTGCAGGAAACCGATTTCAGGAGGTAGACTGGCATTGCATTGAAAGCATAGGAAAAGAGGCAGAACGTCCACAATGATGCACTTGGCCAAGAAGGGCGTATGCGTTTTTTCCTGAATATATTCAGGAAAAAACGCATACGCCCTTCTTGGCCAACCAAGCAAGCTTGCAAAGGAAATCTGCACTACAATGAAGTCTCACTGCCCCCCGGTCAAAAGGGCCATCTGAAAAAAGTGTAAAATCCAGAAAGGCAGGACAGGCCATGGAGAACTGGGAGCCTTGTTATGCTGATGGGCAGGATGTCAATTGCCAACAGACACTCGGGAGAAGTGTATGGTGTTTCCTGAAACATCTAAAAAACAAAGCAACAGAGCCTAGGGCACTTCCACTTATGGTCCTATAGCTTAGGGAAATTAAAATCAAAAAGATACAGCCACCCCAATGTTTGGGACGCCTCTGTTTACAAGAACCTCGTTTACCGTACAAGTTCAATATCACAGAAAGTGAAAAATGGATAAAGAACTTGTGGTACTTACGTACAATGCAGTATCACTCAGCAGTGAAATCTATGTCATCAGGCCCGTAGCAGCACAATGAGTGGATTCAGGTACGATGATTCTAACTGAAATAAGTCACACAGAAAAAGAAACACCATAAGATATCAGTAATACACGGAATGTAAACTTGGCTACACAGGAACTGAATTACAGAACAGAACAGGGTCTCAAATTTAGAAAACCAACTTATGCTTGTTTAAGGGTAAAGGTGAGTTGGGGTGCTGCATAAAACCAGAGATTGAAATGAGCACAGATAAAGTTCCTTAAGCCAAATATGGAATAGACAAGAGCTACTCCTTGCTCAACGAAATGGACTCAAAACCGCATATTAAACACCTAAGAATGTACCTGACTCGTAAGTATCTTAAAACCTATGGATTGCTATGTCTCCGAAAGAGAATCAAGCATGTGTACAGGGACATAAACGCAGCAGTGATAGGATTGGAGAGGTTCGGTGAGCAAATGAAGACCCTTTGAAGTCATATTGCATGGTACCCATTCCACGGGTTTCAACTACCCAGGTTTAAGGTATTCTTCCTTCAGCTAAAACATGCACGTGGAACCTAGAGTATGATCAACCATGTGATCGGGAGACGTGTTCAAATATGTCTCAGTTTTCGTACCCTGGTACTCGGGTGCAACATTCCAGACGCTTTACTAACACTCTCCCGACTTGGAGAGTCAGTCCCTTTAACCTCCTGTTTGGCCCAGTTTGCAATTTCTGCGGAAGATGAACAGGAATAGCGAGAACCAATGAGAGACTAGCTGGAGGTGTCTGGACGGGCAAATTTAACTCTCATTTCCCACCAGGAAGAGGAAATAACCAAAGGATCAGCGTGCCATGCCGGAACCAGATTAGGGCCTGAAGCCATCCTGCGGTGTTGCGGCCAGCTCACAAGAAAGCGAGTTGAAGAAAGGAGCTCAGGGGCACTGTAATTCACAAACCTGCAGAGTTATAAATGACAACTATCGTCCTAAAATATACTGAAGTAAGGCTGCCAAGAGGACTTGAAAGCGGGGCAGAATTGCAGGAAACCGATTTCAGGAGGTAGACTGGAATTGCATTGAAAGCATAGGAAAAGAGGCAGAACGTCCACAATGATGACTTGGCCAAAAAGGGAGTATGCGTTTTTTCCTGAATATATTCAGGAAAAAACGCATACGCCCTTTTTGGCCAACCAAGCAAGCTTGCAAAGGAAATCTGCACTACAATGAAGTCTCACTTCCCCCCGGTCAAAAGGGCCATCTGAAAAAAGTGTAAAATCCAGAAAGGCAGGACAGGCCATGGAGAACTGGGAGCCTTGTTATGCTGATGGGCGGGATGTAAATTGCCAACAGACACTCGGGAGAAGTGTATGGTGTTTCCTGAAACATCTAAAAAACAAAGCAACAGAGCCTAGGGCACTTCCACTTATGGTCCTATAGCTTAGGGAAATTAAAATCAAAAAGATACAGCCACCCCAATGTTTGGGACGCCTCTGTTTACAAGAACCTCATTTACCGTACAAGTTCAATATCACAGAAAGTGAAAAATGGATAAAGAACTTGTGGTACTTACGTACTATGCAGTATAACTCAGCAGTGAAATCTATGTCATCAGGCCCGTAGCAGCACAATGAGTGGATTCAGGTACGATGATTCTAACTGAAATAAGTCACACAGAAAAAGAAACATCATAAGATATCAGTAATACACGGAATGTAAACATGGCTACACAGGAACTGAGTTACAGAACAGAACAGGGTCTCAAATTTAGAAAACCAACTTATGCTTGTTTAAGGGGAAAGGTGAGTTGGGGTGCTGCATAAAACCAGAGATTGAAATGAGCACAGATAAAGTTCCTTAAGCCAAATATGGAATAGACAAGAGCTACTCCTTGCTCAACGAAATGGACTCAACACCGCATATTAAACGCCTAAGAATGTACCTGACTCTTAAGTATCTTAAAACCTATGGATTGCTATGTCTCCGAAAGAGAATCAAGCATGTGTACAGGGACATAAACGCAGCAGTGATAGGATTGGAGAGGTTCGGTGAGCAAATGAAGACCCTTTGAAGTCATATTGCATGGTACCCATTCCACGGGTTTCAACTACCCAGGTTTAAGGTATTCTTCCTTCAGCTAAAACATGCATGTGGAACCTAGAGTATGATCAACCATGTGATCGGGAGACGTGTTCAAATATGTCTCAGTTTTCCTCCCCTGGTACTCGGGTGCAACATTCCAGACGCTTTACTAACACTCTCCCGACTTGGAGAGTCAGTCCCTTTAACCTCCTGTTTGGCCCAGTTTGCAATTTCTGCGGAAGATGAACAGGAATAGCGAGAACCAATGAGAGACTAGCTGGAGGTGTCTGGACGGGCAAATTTAACTCTCATTTCCCACCAGGAAGAGGAAAGAACCAAAGGCTCAGCGTGCCGTGCCGGAACCAGATTAGGGCCTGAAGCCATCCTGCGGTGTTGCGGCCAGCTCACAAGAAAGCGAGTTGAAGAAAGGAGCTCAGGGGCACTGTAATTCACAAACCTGCAGAGTTATAAATGACAGCTATCGTCCAAAAATATACTGAAGTAAGGCTGCCAAGAGGACTTGAAAGCGGGGCAGAATTGCAGGAAACCGATTTCAGGAGGTAGACTGGAATTGCATTGAAAGCATAGGAAAAGAGGCAGAACGTCCACAATGATGCACTTGGCCAAAAAGGGCGTATGCGTTTTTTCCTGAATATATTCAGGAAAAAACGCATACGCCCTTTTTGGCCAACCAAGCAAGCTTGCAAAGGAAATCTGCACTACAATGAAGTCTCACTTCCCCCCGGTCACAAGGGCCATATGAAAAAAGTGTAAAATCCAGAAAGGCAGGACAGGCCATGGAGAACTGGGAGCCTTGTTATGCTGATGGGCGGGATGTAAGTTGCCAACAGACACTCGGGAGAAGTGTATGGTGTTTCCTGAAACGTCTAAAAAACAAAGCAACAGAGCCTAGGGCACTTCCACTTATGGTCCTATAGCTTAGGGAAATTAAAATCAAAAAGATACAGCCACCCCAATGTTTGGGACGCCTTAGTTTACAAGAACCTCATTTACCGTACAAGTTCAATATCACAGAAAGTGAAAAATGGATAAAGAACTTGTGGTACTTACGTACAATGCAGTATCACTCAGCAGTGAATTCTATGTCATCAGGCCCATAGCAGCACAATGAGTGGATTCAGGTACGATGATTCTAACTGAAATAAGTCACACAGAAAAAGAAACATCATAAGATATCAGTAATACACGGAATGTAAACTTGGCTACACAGGAACTGAATTACAGAACAGAACAGGGTCTCAAATTTAGAAAACCAACTTATGCTTGTTTAAGGGTAAAGGTGAGTTGGGGTGCTGCATAAAACCAGAGATTGAAATGAGCACAGATAAAGTTCCTTAAGCCAAATATGGAATAGATAAGAGCTACTCCTTGCTCAACGAAATGGACTCAACACCGCATATTAAACGCCTAAGAATGTACCTGACTCTTAAGTATCTTAAAACCTATGGATTGCTATGTCTCCGAAAGAGAATCAAGCATGTGTACAGGGACATAAACGCAGCAGTGATAGGATTGGAGAGGTTCGGTGAGCAAATGAAGACCCTTTGAAGTCATATTGCATGGTACCCATTCCACGGGTTTCAACTACCCAGGTTTAAGGTATTCTTCCTTCAGCTAAAACATGCATGTGGAACCCAGAGTATGATCAACCGTGTGAACGGGAGACGTGTTCAAATATGTCTCAGTTTTCGTACCCTGGTACTCGGGTGCAACATTCCAGACGCTTTACTAACACTCTCCCGACTTGGAGAGTCAGTCCCTTTAACCTCCTGTTTGGCCCAGTTTGCAATTTCGGCGGAAGATGAACAGGAATAGGGAGAACCAATGAGAGACTAGCTGGAGGTGTCTGGACGGGCAAATTTAACTCTCATTTCCCACCAGGAAGAGAAAATAACCAAAGGCTCAACATGCCGTGCCGGAACCAGATTAGGGCCTGAAGCCATCCTGTGGTGTTGCGGCCAGCTCACAAGAAAGCGAGTTGAAGAAAGGAGCTCAGAGGCACTGTAATTCACAAACCTGCAGAGTTATAAATGACAGCTATCGTCCAAAAATATACTGAAGTAAGGCTGCCAAGAGGTCTTGAAAGCGGGGCAGAATAGCAGGAAACTGATTTCAGGAGGTAGACTGTAATTGCATTGAAAGCATAGGAAAAGAGGCAGAACGTCCACAATGATGCACTTGGCCAAAAAGGGCGTATGCGTTTTTTCCTGAATATATTCAGGAAAAAACGCATACGCCCTTTTTGGCCAACCAAGCAAGCTTGCAAAGGAAATCTGCACTACAATGAAGTCTCACTTCCCCCTGGTCAAAAGGGCCATCTGAAAAAAGTGTAAAATCCAGCAAGGCAGGACAAGCCATGGAGAACTGGGAGCCTTGTTATGCTGATGGGCGGGATGTAAATTGCCAACAGACACTCAGGAGAAGTGTATGGTGTTTCCTGAAACATCTAAAAAACAAAGCAACAGAGCCTAGGGCACTTCCACTTATGGTCCTATAGCTTAGGGAAATTAAAATCAAAAAGACACAGCCACTCCAAAATTTGGGGCGCCTCTGTTTACAAGAACCTCGTTTACAGTACAAGTTCAACATCGCAGAAAGTGAAAAATGGATAAAGAAGTTGTGGTATTTACTTACAAAGCAATATCACTCAGCAATGAAATCTATGTCATCAGGCCCTTAGCAGCACAATGAGTGGATTCAGGTATGATGATTCTAACTGAAATAAGTCACACAGAAAAAGAAACATCATAAGATATCACTAATACACGGAATGTAAACTTGGCTACACAGGAACTGAATTCCAAAACAGAACAGCGTCTCAAATTTAGAAAACCAACTTATGCTTGCTTAACGGGAAAGGTGAGTTGGGGTGCTGCATAAAACCAGAGATTGAAATGAGCACAGATAAAGTTCCTTAAGCCAAATATGCAATAGACAAGAGCTACTCCTTGCTCAAAGAAATGGACTCAACACCCCATATTAAACGCCTAAGAATGTACCTGACTAGTATCTTAAAACATATGGATTGCTATTTCTCCATAAGAGAATCAAGCGTGTGTACAGGGGCATTAACGCAGCAGTGATAGGATTGGACAGGTTCGGTGAGCAGATGAAGACCCTTTGAAGTCATATTGCATGGTACCCATTCCACGGGTTTCAACTACCCACGTTTAAGGTATTCTTCCTTCAGCGAAAACATGCATGTGGAACCCAGAGTATGATCAACCGTGTGAACGGGAGACGTGTTCAAATATGTCTCAGTTTTCCTCCCCTGGTACTCGGGTGCAACATTCCAGACGCTTAACTAACACTCTCCCCACTTGGAGAGTCAGCGCCTTTAACCTCCTGTTTGGCCCAGTTTGCAATTTCTGCGGAAGATGAACAGGAATAGGGAGAACCAATGAGAGACTAGCTGGAGGTGTCTGGACGGGCAAATTTAACTCTCATTTCCCACCAGGAAGAGGAAATAACCAAAGGCTCAGCGTGCCGTGCCGGAACCAGATTAGGGCCTGAAGCCATCCTGCGGTGTTGCGGCCAGCTCACAAGAAAGCGAGTTGAAGAAAGGAGCTCAGGGGCACTGTAATTCACAAACCTGCAGAGTTATAAATGACAGCTATCGTCCCAAACTATACTAAAGTAAGGCTGCCAAGAGGACTTGAAAGCGGGGCAGAATTGCAGGAAACCGATTTCAGGAGGTAGACTGGAATTGCATTGAAAGCATAGGAAAAGAGGCAGAACGTCCACAATGATGCACTTGGCCAAAAAGGGCGTATGCGTTTTTTCCTGAATATATTCAGGAAAAAACGCATACGCCCTTTTTGGCCAACCAAGCAAACTTGCAAAGGAAATCTGCACTAAAATGAAGTCTCACTTCCCCCCGGTCAAAAGGGCCATCTGAAAAAAGTGTAAAATCCAGAAGGCAGGACAGGCCATGGAGAACTGGGAGCCTTGTTATGCTGATGGGCGGGATGTAAATTGCCAACAGACACTCGGGAGAAGTGTATGGTGTTTCCTGAAACATCTAAGAAAGAAAGCAACAGAGCCTAGGGCACTTCCACTTATGGTCCTATAGCTTAGGGAAATTGAAATCAAAACGACACAGCCACCCCAAAGTTTGGGACGCCTCTGTTTACAAGAACCTCGTTTACCGTACAAGTTCAAAATCACAGAAAGTGAAAAATGGATAAAGAACTTGTGGTACTTACGTACAATGCAGTATCACTCAGCAATGAAATCTATGTCATCAGGCCCGTAGCAGCACAATGAGTGGATTCAGGTACGATGATTCTAACTGAAATAATTCACACAGAAAAAGAAACATCATAAGATATCACTAATACACGGAATGTAAACTTGGTTACACAGGAACTGAATTCCAAAACAGAACAGGGTCTCAAATTTAGAAAACCAACTTATGCTTGCTTAAGGGGAAAGGTGAGTTGGGGTGCTGCATAAAACCAGAGATTGAAATGAGCACAGATAAAGTTCCTTAAGCCAAATATGGAATAGACAAGAGCTACTCCTTGCTCAACGAAATGGACTCAACACCGCATATTAAACGCCTAAGAATGTACCTGAATAGTAAGTATCTTAAAACCTATGGATTGCTATGTCTCCAAAAGAGAATCAAGCATGTGTGCAGGGGCATAAACGCAGCAGTGATAGGATTGGAGTGGTTCGGTGAGCAAATGAAGACCCTTTGAAGTCATATTGCATGGTACCCATTCCACGGGTTTCAACTACCCAGGTTTAAAGTATTCTTCCTTCAGCTAAATCATGCATGTGGAACCCAGAGTATGATCAACCATGTGATCGGGAGACGTGTTCAAATATGTCTCAGTTTTCCTCCTATGGTACTCGGGTGCAACATTCCAGACGCTTTACTAACACTCTCCCGACTTGGAGAGTCAGTCCCTTTAACCTCCTGTTTGGCCCAGTTTGCAATTTCTGCGGAAGATGAACAGGAATAGCGAGAACCAATGAGAGACTAGCTGGAGGTGTCTAGACGGGCAAATTTAACTCTCATTTCCCACCAGGAAGAGGAATTAACGAAAGGCTCAGCGTGCCGTGCCGGAACCAGATTAGGGCCTGAAGCCATCCTGCGGTGTTGCGGCCAGCTCAAAAGAAAGCAAGTTGAAGAAAGGAGCTCAGGGGCACTGTAAATCACAAACCTGCAGAGTTATAAATGACAGCTATCGTCCAAAAATATACTGAAGTAAGGTTGCCAAGAGGACTTGAAAGCGGGGCAGAATTGCAGGAAACCGATTTCAGGAGGTAGACTGGAATTGCATTGAAAGCATAGGAAAAGAGGCAGAACGTCCACAATGATGCACTTGGCCAAAAAGGGCGTATGCGTTTTTTCCTGAATATATTCAGGAAAAAACGCATACGCCCTTTTTGGCCAACCAAGCAAGCTTGCAAAGGAAATCTGCACTACAATGAAGTCTCACTACCCCCCGGTCAAAAGGGCCATCTGAAAAAAGTGTAAAATCCAGAAAGGCAGGACAGGCCATGGAGAACTGGGAGCCTTGTTATGCTGATGGGCGGGATGTAAATTGCCAACAGACACTCGGGAGAAGTGTATGGTGTTTCCTGAAACATCTAAAAAACAAAGCAACAGAGCCTAGGGCACTTCCGCTTATGGTCCTATAGCTTAGGGAAATTAAAATCAAAAAGACACAGCCACCCCAAAGTTTGGGACGCCTCTGTTTACAAGAACCTCGTTTACAGTACAAGTTCAACATCGCAGAAAGTGAAAAATGGATACAGAAGTTGTGGTATTTACTTACAAAGCAATATCACTCAGCAATGAATTCTATGTCATCAGGCCCTTAGCAGCACAATGAGTGGATTCAGGTACGATGCTTCTAACTGAAATAAGTCACACAGAAAAAGAAACATCATAAGATATCACTAATACATGGAATGTAAACTTGGCTACACAGGAACTGAATTCCAAAACAGAACATCGTCTCAAATTTAGAAAACCAACTTATGCTTGCTTAAGGGGAAAGGTGAGTTGGTGTGCTGCATAAAACCAGAGATTGAAATGAGCACAGATAAAGTTCCTTAAGCCAAATATGGAATAGACAAGAGCTACTCCTTGCTCAATGAAATGGATTCAACACCGCAAATTAAACGCCTAAGAATGTACCTGACTAGTAAGTATCTTAAAACCTATGGATTGCTATGTCTCCGAAAGAGAATCAAGCGAGTGTACAGGGGCATAAACGCAGCAGTGCTAGGATTGGAGAGGTTCGGTGAGCAAATGAAGACCCTTTGAAGTCATATTGCATGGTACCCATTCCACGGGTTTCAACTACCCAGGTTTAAGGTATTCTTCCTTCAGCTAAAACATGCATGTGGAACCTAGAGTATGATCAACCATGTGATCGGGAGACGTGTTCAAATATGTCTCAGTTTTCCTCCCCTGGTAATCGGGTGCAACATTCCAGACGCTTTACTAACACTCTCCCGACTTGGAGAGTCAGTCCCTTTAACCTCCTGTTTGGCCCAGTTTGCAATTTCTGCGGAAGATGAACAGGAATAGGGAGAACCAATGAGAGACTAGCTGGAGGTGTCTGGACGGGCAAATTTAACTCTCATTTCCCACCAGGAAGAGGAATTAACCAAAGGCTCAGCGTGCTGTGCCGGAACCAGATTAGGGCCTGAAGCCATCCTGCGGTGTTGCGGCCAGCTCACAAGAAAACGAGTTGAAGAAAGGAGCTCAGGGGCACTGTAATTCACAAACCTGCAGAGTTATAAATGACAGCTATCGTCCCAAACTATACTAAAGTAAGGCTGCCAAGAGGACTTGAAAGCGGGGCAGAATTGCAGGAAACCGATTTCAGGAGGTAGACTGGAATTGCATTGAAAGCATAGGAAAAGAGGCAGAACGTCCACAATGATGCACTTGGCCAAAAAGGGCGTATGCGTTTTTTCCTGAATATATTCAGGAAAAAACGCATACGCCCTTTTTGGCCAACCAAGCAAACTTGCAAAGGAAATCTGCACTACAATGAAGTCTCACTTCCCCCCGGTCAAAAGGGCCATCTGAAAAAAGTGTAAAATCCAGAAAGGCAGGACAGGCCATGGAGAACTGGGAGCCTTGTTATGCTAATGGGCGGGATGTAAATTGCCAACAGACACTCCGGAGAAGTGTATGGTGTTTCCTGAAACATCTAAGAAAGAAAGCAACAGAGCCTAGGGCACTTCCACTTATGGTCCTATAGCTTAGGGAAATTGAAATCAAAACGACACAGCCACCCCAAAGTTTGGGACGCCTCTGTTTACAAGAACCTCGTTTACCGTACAAGTTCAAAATCACAGAAAGTGAAAAATGGATAAAGAACTTGTGGTACTTACGTACAATGCAGTATCACTCAGCAATGAAATCTATGTCATCAGGCCCATAGCAGCACAATGAGTGGATTCAGGTACGATGATTCTAACTGAAATAATTCACACAGAAAAAGAAACATCATAAGATATCACTAATACACGGAATGTAAACTTGGTTACACAGGAACTGAATTCCAAAACAGAACAGGGTCTCAAATTTAGAAAACCAACTTATGCTTGCTTAAGGGGAAAGGTGAGTTGGGGTGCTGCATAAAACCAGAGATTGAAATGAGCACAGATAAAGTTCCTTAAGCCAAATATGGAATAGACAAGAGCTACTCCTTGCTCAACGAAATGGACTCAACACCGCATATTAAACGCCTAAGAATGTACCTGAATAGTAAGTATCTTAAAACCTATGGATTGCTATGTCTCCGAAAGAGAATCAAGCATGTGTGCAGGGGCATAAACGCAGCAGTGATAGGATTGGAGCGGTTCGGTGAGCAAATGAAGACCCTTTGAAGTCATATTGCATGGTACCCATCCCACGGGTTTCAACTACCCAGGTTTAAAGTATTCTTCCTTCAGCTAAATCATGCATGTGGAACCCAGAGTATGATCAACCATGTGATCGGGAGACGTGTTCAAATATGTCTCAGGTTTCCTCCTATGGTACTCGGGTGCAACATTCCAGACGCTTTACTAACACTCTCCCGACTTGGAGAGTCAGTCCCTTTAACCTCCTGTTTGGCCCAGTTTGCAATTTCTGCGGAAGATGAACAGGAATAGCGAGAACCAATGAGAGACTAGCTGGAGGTGTCTGGACGGGCAAATTTAACTCTCATTTCCCACCAGGAAGAGGAATTAATGAAAGGCTCAGCGTGCCGTGCCGGAACCAGATTAGGGCCTGAAGCCATCCTGCGGTGTTGCGGCCAGCTCACAAGAAAGCGAGTTGAAGAAAGGAGCTCAGGGGCACTGTAATTCACAAACCTGCAGAGTTATAAATGACAGCTATCGTCCAAAAATATACTGAAGTAAGGTTGCCAAGAGGACTTGAAAGCGGGGCAGAATTGCAGGAAACCGATTTCAGGAGGTAGACTGGAATTGCATTGAAACCATAGGAAAAGAGGCAGAACGTCCACAATGATGCACTTGGCCAAAAAGGGCGTATGCGTTTTTTCCTGAATATATTCAGGAAAAAACGCATACGCCCTTTTTGGCCAACCAAGCAAGCTTGCAAAGGAAATCTGCACTACAATGAAGTCTCACTTCCCCCAGGTCAAAAGGGCCATCTGAAAAAAGTGTAAAATCCAGAAAGGCAGGACAGGCCATGGAGAACTGGGAGCCTTGTTATGCTGATGGGCGGGATGTAAATTGCCAACAGACACTCGGGAGAAGTGTATGGTGTTTCCTGAAACATCTAAGAAAGAAAGCAACAGAGCCTAGGGCACTTCCACTTATGGTCCTATAGCTTAGGGAAATTAAAATCAAAAAGACACAGCCACTCCAAAATTTGGGGCGCTTCTGTTTACAAGAACCTCGTTTACAGTACATGTTCAACATCGCAGAAAGTGAAAAATGGATAAAGAAGTTGTGGTATTTACTTACAAAGCAATATCACTCAGCAATGAAATCTATGTCATCAGGCCCTTAGCAGCACAATGAGTGGATTCAGGTATGATGATTCTAACTGAAATAAGTCACACAGAACAAGAAACATCATAAGATATCACTAATACACGGAATGTAAACTTGGCTACACAGGAACTGAATTCCAAAACAGAACAGCGTCTCAAATTTAGAAAACCAACTTATGCTTGCTTAAGGGGGAAGGTGAGTTGGGGTGCTGCATAAAACCAGAGATTGAAATGAGCACAGATAAAGTTCCTTAAGCCAAATATGGAATAGACAAGAGCTACTCCTTGCTCAACGAAATGGACTCAACACCCCGTATTAAACGCCTAAGAATGTACCTGACTAGTAAGTATCTTAAAACCTATGGATTGCTATGTCTCCGAAAGAGAATCAAGCATGTGTACAGGGGCATAAACGCAGCAGTGATAGGATTGGGGAGGTTCGGTGAGCAAACGAAAACCCTTTGAAGTCATATTGTATGGTACCCATTACACGGGTCTCAACTCTCCAGGTTTAAGGTATTCTTCCTTCAGCTAAAACATGCATGTGGAACCCAGAGTATGATCAACCGTGTGAACGGGAGACGTGTTCAAATATGTCTCAGTTTTCCTCCCCTGGTACTCGGGTGCAACATTCCAGACGCTTTACTAACACTCTCCCCACTTGGAGAGTCAGCGCCTTTAACCTCCTGTTTGGTCCAGTTTGCAATTTCTGTGGAAGATGAACAGGAATAATGAGAACCAATGAGAGACTAGCTGGAGGTGTCTGGACGGGCAAATTTAACTCTCATTTCCCACCAGGAAGAGGAAATAACCAAAGGCGCAGCGTGCCGTGCCGGAAACAGATTAGGGCCTGAAGCCATCCTGCGGTGTTGCGGCCAGCTCACAAGAAAGCGAGTTGAAGAAAGGAGCTCAGGGGCACTGTAATGCACAAACCTGCAGAGTTATAAATGACAGCTATCGTCCAAAAATATACTGAAGTAAGGCTGCCAAGAGGACTTGAAAGCGGGGCAGAATTGCAGGAAACCGATTTCAGGAGGTAGACTGGAATTGCATTGAAAGCATAGGAAAAGAGGCAGAACGTCCACAATGATGCACTTGGCCAAAAAGTGCGTATGCGTTTTTTCCTGAATATATTCAGGAAAAAACGCATACGCCCTTTTTGGCCAACCAAGCAAGCTTGCAAAGGAAATCTGCACTAGAATGAAGTCTCACTTCCCCCCAGTCAAAAGGGCCATCTGAAAAAAGTGTAAAATCCAGAAAGGCAGGACAGGCCATGGAGAACTGGGAGCCTTGTTATGCTGATGGGCGGGATGTCAATTGCCAACAGACACTCGGGAGAAGTGTATGGTGTTTCCTGAAACATCTAAAAAACAAAGCAACAGAGCCTAGGGCACTTCCACTTATGGTCCTATAGCTTAGGGAAATTAAAATCAAAAAGACACAGTCACCCCAAAGTTTGGGACGCCTCTGTATACAAGAACCTCGTTTACCGTACAAGTTCAATATCACAGAAAGTGAAAAATGGATAAAGAACTTGTGGTAATTACGTACAATGCAGTATCCCTCAGCAATGAAATCTATGTCATCAGGCCCGTAGCAGCATAATGAGTGGATTCAGGTACGATGATTCTAACTGAAATAAGTCACACAGAAAAAGAAACATCATAAGATATCACTAATACACGGAATGTAAACTTGGCTACACAGGAACTGAATTCCAAAACAGAACAGGGTCTCAAATTTAGAAAACCAACTTATGCTTGCTTAAGGGGAAAGGTGAGTTGGGGTGCTGCATAAAACCAGAGATTGAAATGAGCACAGATAAAGTTCCTTAAGCCAAATATGGAATAGACAAGAGCTACTCCTTGCTCAACGAAATGGACTCAACACCGCATATTAAACGCCTAAGAATGTACCTGACTCTTAAGTATCTTAAAACCTATGGATTGCTATGTCTCCGAAAGAGAATCAAGCATGTGTACAGGGACATAAACGCAGCAGTGATAGGATTGGAGAGGTTCGGTGAGCAAATGAAGACCCTTTGAAGTCATATTGCATGGTACCCATTCCACGGGTTTCAACTACCCAGGTTTAAGGTATTCTTCCTTCAGCTAAAACATGCATGTGGAACCTAGAGTATGATCAACCATGTGATCGGGAGACGTGTTCAAATATGTCTCAGTTTTCGTACCCTGGTACTCGGGTGCAACATTCCAGACGCTTTACTAACACTCTCCCGACTTGGAGAGTCAGTCCCTTTAACCTCCTGTTTGGCCCAGTTTGCAATTTCTGCGGAAGATGAACAGGAATAGCGAGAACCAATGAGAGACAAGCTGGAGGTGTCTGGACGGGCAAATTTAACTCTCATTTCCCACCAGGAAGAGGAAATAACCAAAGGCGCAGCGTGCCGTGCCGGAACCAGATTAGGGCCTGAAGCCATCCTGCGGTGTTGCGGCCAGCTCACAAGAAAGCGAGTTGAAGAAAGGAGCTCAGGGGCACTGTAATTCACAAACCTGCAGAGTTATAAATGACAACTATCGTCCAAAAATATACTGAAGTAAGGCTGCCAAGAGGACTTGAAAGCGGGGCAGAATTGCAGGAAACCAATTTCAGGAGGTAGACTGGAATTGCATTGAAAGCATAGGAAAAGAGGCAGAACGTCCACAATGATGCACTTGGCCAAAAAGGGCGTATGCGTTTTTTTCTGAATATATTCAGGAAAAAACGCATACGCCCTTTTTGGCCAACCAAGCAAGCTTGCAAAGGAAATCTGCACTACAATGAAGTCTCACTTCCCCCCGTCAAAAGGGCCATCTGAAAAAAGTGTAAAATCCAGAAAGGCAGGACAGGCCATGGAGAACTGGGAGCCTTGTTATGCTGATGGGCGGGATGTCAATTGCCAACAGACACTCGGGAGAAGTGTATGGTGTTTCCTGAAACATCTAAAACACAAAGCAACATAGACTAGGGCACTTCCACTTATGGTCCTATAGCTTAGGGAAGTTAAAATAAAAAAGATACAGCCACCCCAATGTTTGGGACGCCTCTGTTTACAAGAACCTCGTTTACCGTACAAGTTCAATATCACAGAAAGTGAAAAATGGATAAAGAAATTGTGGTACTTACATA
The DNA here is from genome assembly GCF_963455315.2 of Globicephala melas. Taxonomy (NCBI): domain Eukaryota; kingdom Metazoa; phylum Chordata; class Mammalia; order Artiodactyla; family Delphinidae; genus Globicephala; species Globicephala melas. The sequence goes on along the minus strand of NW_027207672.1, from coordinate 112,360 downwards.
CAATGCAGTATCACTCAGCAGTGAAATCTATGTCATCAGGCCCGTAGCAGCACAATGAGTGGATTCAGGTACGATGATTCTAACTGAAATAAGTCACACAGAAAAAGAAACATCATAAGATATCAGTAATACACGGAATGTAAACTTGGCTACACAGGAACTGAATTCCAAATCAGAACAGCGTCTCAAATTTAGAAAACCAACTTATGCTTGCTTAAGGGGAAAGGTGAGGTGGGGTGCTGCATAAAACCAGAGATTGAAATGAGCACAGATAAAGTTCCTTAAGCCAAATATGGAATAGACAAGAGCTACTCCTTGCTCAAGGAAATGGACTCAACACCCCATATTAAACGCCTAAGAATGTACCTGACTAGAAAGTATCTTAAAACCTATGGATTGCTATGTCTCCGAAAGAGAATCAAGCATGTGTACAGGGGCATAAACGCTGCAGTGATAGGATTGGGGAGGTTCGGTGAGCAAACGAAAACCCTTTGAAGTCATATTGCATGGTACCCATTACACGGGTCTCAACTCTCAAGGTTTAAGGTATTCTTCCTTCAGCTAAAACATGCATGTGGAACCCAGAGTATGATCAACCGTGTGAACGGGAGACGTGTTCAAATATGTCTCAGTTTTCCTCCCCTGGTACTCGGGTGCAACATTCCAGACGCTTTACTAACACTCTCCCCACTTGGAGAGTCAGCGCCTTTAACCTCCTGTTTGGTCCAGTTTGCAATTTCTGCGGAAGATGAACAGGAATAAACGCATACGCCCTTTTTGGCCAACCAAGCAAGCTTGCAAAGGAAATCTGCACTACAATGAAGTCTCACTTCCCCCCGGTCAAAAGGGCCATCTGAAAAAATTGTAAAATCCAGAAAGGCAGGACAGGCCATGGAGAACTGGGAGCCTTGTTATGCTGATGGGCGGGATGTAAATTGCCAACAGACACTCAGGAGAAGTGTATGGTGTTTCCTGAAACATCTAAAAAACAAAGCAACAGAGCCTAGGGCACTTCCACTTATGGTCCTATAGCTTAGGGAAATTAAAATCAAAAAGATACAGCCACCCCAATGTTTGGGACGCCTCTGTTTACAAGAACCTCGTTTACCGTACAAGTTCAATATCACAGAAAGTGAAAAATGGATAAAGAACTTGTGGTACTTACGTACAATGCACTATCACTCAGCAGTGAAATCTATGTCAACACGCCCGTAGCAGCACAATGAGTGGATTCAGGTACGATGATTCTAACTGAAATAAGTCACACAGAAAAAGAAACATCATAAGATATCAGTAATACACGGAATGTAAACTTGGCTACACAGGAACTGAATTACAGAACAGAACAGGGTCTCAAATTTAGAAAACCAACTTATGCTTGTTTAAGGGGAAAGGTGAGTTGGGGTGCTGCATAAAACCAGAGATTGAAATGAGCACAGATAAAGTTCCTTAAGCCAAATATGGAATAGACAAGAGCTACTCCTTGCTCAACGAAATGGACTCAACACCGCATATTAAACGCCTAAGAATGTACCTGACTCTTAAGTATCTTAAAACCTATGGATTGCTATGTCTCCGAAAGAGAATCAAGCGTGTGTACAGGGACATAAACGCAGCAGTGATAGGATTGGAGAGGTTCGGTGAGCAAATGAAGACCCTTTGAAGTCATATTGCATGGTACCCATTCCACGGGTTTCAACTACCCAGGTTTAAGGTATTCTTCCTTCAGCTAAAACATGCATGTGGAACCTAGAGTATGATCAACCATGTGATCGGGAGACGTGTTCAAATATGTCTCAGTTTTCGTACCCTGGTACTCGGGTGCAACATTCCAGACGCTTTACTAACACTCTCCCGACTTGGAGAGTCAGTCCCTTTAACCTCCTGTTTGGCCCAGTTTGCAATTTCTGCGGAAGATGAACAGGAATAGCGAGAACCAATGAGAGACTAGCTGGAGGTGTCTGGACGGGCAAATTTAACTCTCATTTCCCACCAGGAAGAGGAAATAACCAAAGGCTCAGCGTGCCGTGCCGGAACCAGATTAGGGCCTGAAGCCATCCTGCGGTGTTGCGGCCAGCTCACAAGAAAACGAGTTGAAGAAAGGAGCTCAGGGGCACTGTAATTCACAAACCTGCAGAGTTATAAATGACAACTGTCGTCCAAAAATATACTGAAGTAAGGCTGCCAAGAGGACTTGAAAGCGGGGCAGAATTGCAGGAAACCGATTTCAGGAGGTAGACTGGAATTGCATTGAAAGCATAGGAAAAGAGGCAGAACGTCCACAATGATGCACTTGGCCAAAAAGGGCGTATGCGTTTTTTCCTGAATATATTCAGGAAAAAACGCATACGCCCTTTTTGGCCAACCAAGCAAGCTTGCAAAGGAAATCTGCACTACAATGAAGTCTCACTTCTCCCCGGTCAAAAGGGCCATCTGAAAAAAGTGTAAAATCCAGAAAGGCAGGACAGGCCATGGAGAACTGGGAGCCTTGTTATGCTGATGGGCGGGATGTCAATTGCCAACAGACACTCGGGAGAAGTGTATGGTGTTTCCTGAAACATCTAAAAAACAAAGCAACAGAGCCTAGGGCACTTCCACTTATGGTCCTATAGCTTAGGGAAATTAAAATCAAAAAGACACAGCCACCCCAATGTTTGGGACGCCTCTGTTTACAAGAACCTCGTTTACCGTACAAGTTCAATATCACAGAAAGTGAAAAATGGATAAAGAACTTGTGGTACTTACGTACAATGCAGTATCACTCAGCAGTGAAATCTATGTCATCAGGCCCGTAGCAGCACAATGAGTGGATTCAGGTACGATGATTCTAACTGAAATAAGTCACACAGAAAAAGAAACATCATAAGATATCAGTAATACACGGAATGTAAACTTGGCTACACAGGAACTGAATTACAGAACAGAACAGGGTCTCAAATTTAGAAAACCAACTTATGCTTGTTTAAGGGTAAAGGTGAGTTGGGGTGCTGCATAAAACCAGAGATTGAAATGAGCACAGATAAAGTTCCTTAAGCCAAATATGGAATAGACAAGAGCTACTCCTTGCTCAACGAAATGGACTCAACACCGCATATTAAACGCCTAAGAATGTACCTGACTCTTAAGTATCTTAAAACCTATGGATTGCTATGTCTCCAAAAGAGAATCAAGCGTGTGTACAGGGACATAAACGCAGCAGTGATAGGATTGGAGAGGTTCGGTGAGCAAATGAAGACCCTTTGAAGTCATATTGCATGGTACCCATTCCACGGGTTTCAACTACCCAGGTTTAAGGTATTCTTCCTTCAGCTAAAACATGCATGTGGAACCTAGAGTATGATCAACCATGTGATCGGGAGACGTGTTCAAATATGTCTCAGTTTTCGTACCCTGGTACTCGGGTGCAACATTCCAGACGCTTTACTAACACTCTCCCGACTTGGAGAGTCAGTCCCTTTAACCTCCTGTTTGGCCCAGTTTGCAATTTCTGCGGAAGATGAACAGGAATAGCGAGAACCAATGAGAGACTAGCTGGAGGTGTCTGGACGGGCAAATTTAACTCTCATTTCCCACCAGGAAGAGGAAATAACCAAAGGCTCAGCGTGCCGTGCCGGAACCAGATTAGGGCCTGAAGCCATCCTGCGGTGTTGCGGCCAGCTCACAAGAAAACGAGTTGAAGAAAGGAGCTCAGGGGCACTGTAATTCACAAACCTGCAGAGTTATAAATGACAACTATCGTCCAAAAATATACTGAAGTAAGGCTGCCAAGAGGACTTGAAAGCGGGGCAGAATTGCAGGAAACCGATTTCAGGAGGTAGACTGGAATTGCATTGAAAGCATAGGAAAAGAGGCAGAACGTCCACAATGATGCACTTGGCCAAAAAGGGCGTATGCGTTTTTTCCTGAATATATTCAGGAAAAAACGCATACGCCCTTTTTGGCCAACCAAGCAAGCTTGCAAAGGAAATCTGCACTACAATGAAGTCTCACTTCCCCCCGGTCAAAAGGGCCATCTGAAAAAAGTGTAAAATCCAGAAAGGCAGGACAGGCCATGGAGAACTGGGAGCCTTGTTATGCTGATGGGCGGGATGTCAATTGCCAACAGACACTCGGGAGAAGTGTATGGTGTTTCCTGAAACATCTAAAAAACAAAGCAACAGAGCCTAGGGCACTTCCACTTATGGTCCTATAGCTTAGGGAAATTAAAATCAAAAAGACACAGCCACCCCAATGTTTGGGACGCCTCTGTTTACAAGAACCTCGTTTACCGTACAAGTTCAATATCACAGAAAGTGAAAAATGGATAAAGAACTTGTGGTACTTACGTACAATGCAGTATCACTCAGCAGTGAAATCTATGTCATCAGGCCCGTAGCAGCAAAATGAGTGGATTCAGGTACGATGATTCTAACTGAAATAAGTCACACAGAAAAAGAAACATCATAAGATATCAGTAATACACGGAATGTAAACTTGGCTACACAGGAACTGAATTACAAAACAGAACAGGGTCTCAAATTTAGAAAACCAACTTATGCTTGTTTAAGGGTAAAGGTGAGTTGGGGTGCTGCATAAAACCAGAGATTGAAATGAGCACAGATAAAGTTCCTTAAGCCAAATATGGAATAGACAAGAGCTACTCCTTGCTCAACGAAATGGACTCAACACCGCATATTAAACGCCTAAGAATGTACCTGACTCTTAAGTATCTTAAAACCGATGGATTGCTATGTCTCCGAAAGAGAATCAAGCATGTGTACAGGGACATAAACGCAGCAGTGATAGGATTGGAGAGGTTCGGTGAGCAAATGAAGACCCTTTGAAGTCGTATTGCATGGTACCCATTCCATGGGTTTCAACTACCCAGGTTTAAGGTATTCTTCCTTCAGCTAAAACATGCATGTGGAACCTAGAGTATGATCAACCATGTGATCGGGAGACGTGTTCAAATATGTCTCAGTTTTCGTACCCTGGTACTCGGGTGCAACATTCCAGACGCTTTACTAACACTCTCCCGACTTGGAGAGTCAGTCCCTTTAACCTCCTGTTTGGCCCAGTTTGCAATTTCTGTGGAAGATGAACAGGAATAGCGAGAACCAATGAGAGACTAGCTGGAGGTGTCTGGACGGGCAAATTTAACTCTCATTTCCCACCAGGAAGAGGAATTAACGAAAGGCTCAGCGTGCCGTGCCTGAACCAGATTAGGGCCTGAAGCCATCCTGCGGTGTTGCGGCCAGCTCAAAAGAAAGCGAGTTGAAGAAAGGAGCTCAGGGGCACTGTAAATCACAAACCTGCAGAGTTATAAATGACAGCTATCGTCCAAAAATATACTGAAGTAAGGTTGCCAAGAGGACTTGAAAGCGGGGCAGAATTGCAGGAAACCGATTTCAGGAGGTAGACTGGAATTGCATTGAAAGCATAGGAAAAGAGGCAGAACGTCCACAATGATACACTTGGCCAAAAAGGGCGTATGCGTTTTTTCCTGAATATATTCAGGAAAAAACGCATACGCCCTTTTTGGCCAACCAAGCAAGCTTGCAAAGGAAATCTGCACTACAATGAAGTCTCACTTCCCCCCGGTCAAAAGGGCCATCTGAAAAAAGTGTAAAATCCAGAAAGGCAGGACAGGCCATGGAGAACTGGGAGCCTTGTTATGCTGATGGGCGGGATGTAAATTGCCAACAGACACTCGGGAGAAGTGTATGGTGTTTCCTGAAACATCTAAAAAACAAAGCAACAGAGCCTAGGGCACTTCCACTTATGGTCCTATAGCTTAGGGAAATTAAAATCAAAAAGACACAGCCACCCCAATGTTTGGGACGCCTCTGTTTACAAGAACCTCGTTTACCGTACAAGTTCAATATCACAGAAAGTGAAAAATGGATAAAGAACTTGTGGTACTTACGTACAATGCAGTATCACTCAGCACTGAAATCTATGTTATCAGGCCCGTAGTAGCACAATGAATGGATTCAGGTACGATGATTCTAACTGAAATAAGTCACACAGAAAAACAAACATCATAAGATATCACTAATACACGGAATGTAAACTTGGCTACACAGGAACTGAATTCCAAAACAGAATAGGGTCTCAAATTTAGAAAACCAACTTATGCTTGCTTAAGGGGAAAGGTGAGTTGGGGTGCTGCATAAAACCAGAGATTGAAATGAGCACAGATAAAGTTCCTTAAGCCAAATATGGAATAGACAAGAGCTACTCCTTGCTCAACGAAATGGACTCAACACCCCATATTAAACGCTTAAGAATGTACCTGACTAGTAAGTATCTTAAAACCTATGGATTGCTATGTCTCCATAAGAGAATCAAGCGTGTGTACAGGGGCATAAACGCAGCAGTGATAGGATTGGAGAGGTTCGGTGAGCAAATGAAGACCCTTTGAAGTCATATTGCATGGTACACATTACACGGGTCTCAACTCTCCAGGTTTAAGGTATTCTTCCTTCAGCTAAATGATGCATGTGGAACCCAGAGTATGATCAACCGAGTGAACGGGAGACGTGTTCAAATATGTCTCAGTTTTCCTCCCCTGGTACTCGGGTGCAACATTCCAGACGCTTTACTAACACTCTCCCGACTTGTAGAGTCAGCGCCTTTAACCTCCTGTTTGGCCCAGTTTGCAATTTCGGCGGAAGATGAACAGGAATAGGGAGAACCAATGAGAGACTAGCTGGAGGTGTCTGGACGGGCAAATTTAACTCTCATTTCCCACCAGGAAGAGGAAATAACCAAAGGCTCAGCATGCCGTGCCGGAACCAGATTAGGGCCTGAAGCCATCCTGTGGTGTTGCGGCCAGCTCACAAGAAAGCGAGTTGAAGAAAGGAGCTCAGAGGCACTGTAATTCACAAACCTGCAGAGTTATAAATGACAGCTATCGTCCAAAAATATACTGAAGTAAGGCTGCCAAGAGGTCTTGAAAGCGGGGCAGAATAGCAGGAAACCAATTTCAGGAGGTAGACTGTAATTGCATTGAAAGCATAGGAAAAGAGGCAGAACGTCCACAATGATGCACTTGGCCAAAAAGGGCGTATGCGTTTTTTCCTGAATATATTCAGGAAAAAACGCATACGCCCTTTTTGGCCAACCAAGCAAGCTTGCAAAGGAAATCTGCACTACAATGAAGTCTCACTTCCCCCTGGTCAAAAGGGCCATCTGAAAAAAGTGTAAAATCCAGCAAGGCAGGACAGGTCATGGAGAACTGGGAGCCTTGTTATGCTGATGGGCGGGATGTAAATTGCCAACAGACACTCAGGAGAAGTGTATGGTGTTTCCTGAAACATCTAAAAACCAAAGCAACAGAGCCTAGGGCACTTCCACTTATGGTCCTATAGCTTAGGGAAATTAAAATCAAAAAGACACAGCCACTCCAAAATTTGGGGCGCCTCTGTTTACAAGAACCTCGTTTACAGTACAAGTTCAACATCGCAGAAAGTGAAAAATGGATAAAGAAGTTGTGGTATTTACTTACAAAGCAATATCATTCAGCAATGAAATCTATGTCATCAGGCCCTTAGCAGCACAATGAGTGGATTCAGGTATGATGATTCTAACTGAAATAAGTCACACAGAAAAAGAAACATCATAAGATATCACTAATACACGGAATGTAAACTTGGCTACACAGGAACTGAATTCCAAAACAGAACAGCGTCTCAAATTTAGAAAACCAACTTATGCTTGCTTAACGGGAAAGGTGAGTTGGGGTGCTGCATAAAACCAGAGATTGAAATGAGCACAGATAAAGTTCCTTAAGCCAAATATGCAATAGACAAGAGCTACTCCTTGCTCAAAGAAATGGACTCAACACCCCATATTAAACGCCTAAGAATGTACCTGACTAGTATCTTAAAACCTATGGATTGCTATTTCTCCATAAGAGAATCAAGCGTGTGTACAGGGGCATTAACGCAGCAGTGATAGGATTGGACAGGTTCGGTGAGCAGATGAAGACCCTTTGAACTCATATTGCATGGTACCCATTCCACGGGTTGCAACTACCCACGTTTAAGGTATTCTTCCTTCAGCAAAAACATGCATGTGGAACCCAGAGTATGATCAACCGTGTGAATGGGAGACGTGTTCAAATATGTCTCAGTTTTCCTCCCCTGGTACTCGGGTGCAACATTCCAGACGCTTAACTAACACTCTCCCCACTTGGAGAGTCAGCGCCTTTAACCTCCTGTTTGGCCCAGTTTGCAATTTCTGCGGAAGATGAACAGGAATAGGGAGAACCAATGAGAGACTAGCTGGAGGTGTCTGGACGGGCAAGTTTAACTCTCATTTCCCACCAGGAAGAGGAAATAACCAAAGGCTCAGCGTGCCGTGCCGGAACCAGATTAGGGCCTGAAGCCATCCTGCGGTGTTGCGGCCAGCTCACAAGAAAGCGAGTTGAAGAAAGGAGCTCAGGGGCACTGTAATTCACAAACCTGCAGAGTTATAAATGACAGCTATCGTCCAAAAATATACTGAAGTAAGGCTGCCAAGAGGACTTGAAAGCGGGGCAGAATTGCAGGAAACCGATTTCAGGAGGTAGACTGGAATTGCATTGAAAGCATAGGAAAAGAGGCAGAACGTCCACAATGATGCACTTGGCCAAAAAGGGCGTATGCGTTTTTTCCTGAATATATTCAGGAAAAAACGCATACGCCCTTTTTGGCCAACCAAGCAAGCTTGCAAAGGAAATCTGCACTACAATGAAGTCTCACTTCCCCCCGGTCAAAAGGGCCATCTGAAAAAAGTGTAAAATCCAGAAAGGCAGGACAGGCCATGGAGAACTGGGAGCCTTGTTATGCTGATGGGCGGGATGTAAATTGCCAACAGACACTCAGGAGAAGTGTATGGTGTTTCCTGAAACATCTAAAAAACAAAGCAACAGAGCCTAGGGCACTTCCGCTTATGGTCCTATAGCTTAGGGAAATTAAAATCAAAAAGACACAGCCACCCCAAAGTTTGGGACGCCTCTGTTTACAAGAACCTCGTTTACAGTACAAGTTCAACATCGCAGAAAGTGAAAAATGGATAAAGAAGTTGTGGTATTTACTTACAAAGCAATATCACTCAGCAATGAATTCTATGTCATCAGGCCCTTAGCAGCACAATGAGTGGATTCAGGTATGATGCTTCTAACTGAAATAAGTCACACAGAAAAAGAAACATTATAAGATATCACTAATACATGGAATGTAAACTTGGCTACACAGGAACTGAATTCCAAAACAGAACATGGTCTCAAATTTAGAAAACCAACTTATGCTTGCTTAAGGGGAAAGGTGAGTTGGGGTGCTGCATAAAACCAGAGATTGAAATGAGCACAGATAAAGTTCCTTAAGCCAAATATGGAATAGACAAGAGCTACTCCTTGCTCAATGAAATGGACTCAACACCGCAAATTAAAAGCCTAAGAATGTACCTGACTAGTAAGTATCTTAAAACCTATGGATTGCTATGTCTCCGAAAGAGAATCAAGCGAGTGTACAGGGGCATAAACGCAGCAGTGATAGGATTGGAGAGGTTCGGTGAGCAAATGAAGACCCTTTGAAGTCATATTGCATGGTACCCATTCCACGGGTTTCAACTACCCAGGTTTAAGGTATTCTTCCTTCAGCTAAAACATGCATGTGGAACCTAGAGTATGATCAACCATGTGATCGGGAGACGTGTTCAAATATGTCTCAGTTTTCCTCCCCTGGTACTCGGGTGCAACATTCCAGACGCTTTACTAACACTCTCCCGACTTGGAGAGTCAGTCCCTTTAATCTCCTGTTTGGCCCAGTTTGCAATTTCTGCGGAAGATGAACAGGAATAGGGAGAACCAATGAGAGACTAGCTGGAGGTGTCTGGACGGGCAAATTTAACTCTCATTTCCCACCAGGAAGAAGAATTAACCAAAGGCTCAGCGTGCTGTGCCGGAACCAGATTAGGGCCTGAAGCCATCCTGCGGTGTTGCGGCCAGCTGACAAGAAAGCGAGTTGAAGAAAGGAGCTCAGGGGCACTGTAATTCACAAACCTGCAGAGTTATAAATGACAGCTATCGTCCCAAACTATACTAAAGTAAGGCTGCCAAGAGGACTTGAAAGCGGGGCAGAATTGCAGGAAACCGATTTCAGGAGGTAGACTGGAATTGCATTGAAAGCATAGGAAAAGAGGCAGAACGTCCACAATGATGCACTTGGCCAAAAAGGGCGTATGCGTTTTTTCCTGAATATATTCAGGAAAAAACGCATACGCCCTTTTTGGCCAACCAAGCAAACTTGCAAAGGAAATCTGCACTACAATGAAGTCTCACTTCCCCCCGGTCAAAAGGGCCATCTGAAAAAAGTGTAAAATCCAGAAGGCAGGAGAGGCCATGGAGAACTGGGAGCCTTGTTATGCTGATGGGCGGGATGTAAATTGCCAACAGACACTCGGGAGAAGTGTATGGTGTTTCCTGAAACATCTAAGAAAGAAAGCAACAGAGCCTAGGGCACTTCCACTTATGGTCCTATAGCTTAGGGAAATTAAAATCAAAACGACACAGCCACCCCAAAGTTTGGGACGCCTCTGTTTACAAGAACCTCGTTTACCGTACAAGTTCAAAATCACAGAAAGTGAAAAATGGATAAAGAACTTGTGGTACTTACGTACAATGCAGTATCACTCAGCAATGAAATCTATGTCATCAGTCCCGTAGCAGCACAATGAGTGGATTCAGGTACGATGATTCTAACTGAAATAATTCACACAGAAAAAGAAACATCATAAGATATCACTAATACACGGAATGTAAACTTGGTTACACAGGAACTGAATTCCAAAACAGAACAGGGTCTCAAATTTAGAAAACCAACTTATGCTTGCTTAAGGGGAAAGGTGAGTTGGGGTGCTGCATAAAACCAGAGATTGAAATGAGCACAGATAAAGTTCCTTAAGCCAAATATGGAATAGACAAGAGCTACTCCTTGCTCAACGAAATGGACTCAACACCGCATATTAAACGCCTAAGAATGTACCTGAATAGTAAGTATCTTAAAACCTATGGATTGCTATGTCTCCGAAAGAGAATCAAGCATGTGTGCAGGGGCATAAACGCAGCAGTGATAGGATTGGAGTGGTTCGGTGAGCAAATGAAGACCCTTTGAAGTCATATTGCATGGTACCCATTCCACGGGTTTCAACTACCCAGGTTTAAAGTATTCTTCCTTCAGCTAAATCATGCATGTGGAACCCAGAGTATGATCAACCATGTGATCGGGAGACGTGTTCAAATATGTCTCAGTTTTCCTCCTATGGTACTCGGGTGCAACATTCCAGACGCTTTACTAACACTCTCCCGACTTGGAGAGTCAGTCCCTTTAACCTCCTGTTTGGCCCAGTTTGCAATTTCTGCGGAAGATGAACAGGAATAGCGAGAACCAATGAGAGACTAGCTGGAGGTGTCTGGACGGGCAAATTTAACTCTCATTTCCCACCAGGAAGAGGAATTAACGAAAGGCTCAGCGTGCCGTGCCGGAACCAGATTAGGGCCTGAAGCCATCCTGCGGTGTTGCGGCCAGCTCAAAAGAAAGCGAGTTGAAGAAAGGAGCTCAGGGGCACTGTAAATCACAAACCTGCAGAGTTATAAATGACAGCTATCGTCCAAAAATATACTGAAGTAAAGTTGCCAAGAGGACTTGAAAGCGGGGCAGAATTGCAGGAAACCGATTTCAGGAGGTAGACTGGAATTGCATTGAAAGCATAGGAAAAGAGGCAGAACGTCCACAATGATGCACTTGGCCAAAAAGGGCGTATGCGTTTTTTCCTGAATATATTCAGGAAAAAACGCATACGCCCTTTTTGGCCAACCAAGCAAGCTTGCAAAGGAAATCTGCACTACAATGAAGTCTCACTTCCCCCCGGTCAAAAGGGCCATCTGAAAAAAGTGTAAAATCCAGAAAGGCAGGACAGGCCATGGAGAACTGGGAGCCTTGTTATGCTGATGGGCGGGATGTAAATTGCCAACAGACACTCAGGAGAAGTGTATGGTGTTTCCTGAAACATCTAAAAAACAAAGCAACAGAGCCTAGGGCACTTCCGCTTATGGTCCTATAGCTTAGGGAAATTAAAATCAAAAAGACACAGCCACCCCAAAGTTTGGGACGCCTCTGTTTACAAGAACCTCGTTTACAGTACAAGTTCAACATCGCAGAAAGTGAAAAATGGATACAGAAGTTGTGGTATTTACTTACAAAGCAATATCACTCAGCAATGAAATCTATGTCATCAGGCCCTTAGCAGCACAATGAGTGGATTCAGGTATGATGCTTCTAACTGAAATAAGTCACACAGAAAAAGAAACATCATAAGATATCACTAATACATGGAATGTAAACTTGGCTACACAGGAACTGAATTCCAAAACAGAACATGGTCTCAAATTTAGAAAACCAACTTATGCTTGCTTAAGGGGAAAGGTGAGTTGAGGTGCTGCATAAAACCAGAGATTGAAATGAGCACAGATAAAGTTCCTTAAGCCAAATATGGAATAGACAAGAGCTACTCCTTGCTCAATGAAATGGACTCAACACCGCAAATTAAACGCCTAAGAATGTACCTGACTAGTAAGTATCTTAAAACCTATGGATTGCTATGTCTCCGAAAGAGAATCAAGCGAGTGTACAGGGGCATAAACGCAGCAGTGCTAGGATTGGAGAGGTTCGGTGAGCAAATGAAGACCCTTTGAAGTCATATTGCATGGTACCCATTCCACGGGTTTCAACTACCCAGGTTTAAGGTATTCTTCCTTCAGCTAAAACATGCATGTGGAACCTAGAGTATGATCAACCATGTGATCGGGAGACGTGTTCAAATATGTCTCAGTTTTCCTCCCCTGGTACTCGGGTGCAACATTCCAGACGCTTTACTAACACTCTCCCGACTTGGAGAGTCAGTCCCTTTAACCTCCTGTTTGGCCCAGTTTGCAATTTCTGCGGAAGATGAACAGGAATAGGGAGAACCAATGAGAGACTAGCTGGAGGTGTCTGGACGGGCAAATTTAACTCTCATTTCCCACCAGGAAGAAGAATTAACCAAAGGCTCAGCGTGCTGTGCCGGAACCAGATTAGGGCCTGAAGCCATCCTGCGGTGTTGCGGCCAGCTCACAAGAAAACGAGTTGAAGAAAGGAGCTCAGGGGCACTGTAATTCACAAACCTGCAGAGTTATAAATGACAGCTATCGTCCCAAACTATACTAAAGTAAGGCTGCCAAGAGGACTTGAAAGCGGGGCAGAATTGCAGGAAACCGATTTCAGGAGGTAGACTGGAATTGCATTGAAAGCATAGGAAAAGAGGCAGAACGTCCACAATGATGCACTTGGCCAAAAAGGGCGTATGCGTTTTTTCCTGAACATATTCAGGAAAAAACGCATACGCCCTTTGTGGCCAACCAAGCAAACTTGCAAAGGAAATCTGCACTACAATGAAGTCTCACTTCCCCCCGGTCAAAAGGGCCATCTGAAAAAAGTGTAAAATCCAGAAGGCAGGACAGGCCATGGAGAACTGGGAGCCTTGTTATGCTGATGGGCGGGATGTAAATTGCCAACAGACACTCCGGAGAAGTGTATGGTGTTTCCTGAAACATCTAAGAAAGAAAGCAACAGAGCCTAGGGCACTTCCACTTATGGTCCTATAGCTTAGGGAAATTGAAATCAAAACGACACAGCCACCCCAAAGTTTGGGACGCCTCTGTTTACAAGAACCTCATTTACCGTACAAGTTCAAAATCACAGAAAGTGAAAAATGGATAAAGAACTTGTGGTACTTACGTACAATGCAGTATCACTCAGCAATGAAATCTATGTCATCAGGCCCGTAGCAGCACAATGAGTGGATTCAGGTACGATGATTCTAACTGAAATAATTCACACAGAAAAAGAAACATCATAAGATATCACTAATACACGGAATGTAAACTTGGTTACACAGGAACTGAATTCCAAAACAGAACAGTGTCTCAAATTTAGAAAACCAACTTATGCTTGCTTAAGGGGAAAGGTGAGTTGGGGTGCTGCATAAAACCAGAGATTGAAATGAGCACAGATAAAGTTCCTTAAGCCAAATATGGAATAGACAAGAGCTACTCCTTGCTCAACGAAATGGACTCAACACCGCATATTAAACGCCTAAGAATGTACCTGAATAGTAAGTATCTTAAAACCTATGGATTGCTATGTCTCCGAAAGAGAATCAAGCATGTGTGCAGGGGCATAAACGCAGCAGTGATAGGATTGGAGCGGTTCGGTGAGCAAATGAAGACCCTTTGAAGTCATATTGCATGGTACCCATTCCACGGGTTTCAACTACCCAGGTTTAAAGTATTCTTCCTTCAGCTAAATCATGCATGTGGAACCCAGAGTATGATCAACCATGTGATCGGGAGACGTGTTCAAATATGTCTCAGTTTTCCTCCTATGGTACTCGGGTGCAACATTCCAGACGCTTTACTAACACTCTCCCGACTTGGAGAGTCAGTCCCTTTAACCTCCTGTTTGGCCCAGTTTGCAATTTCTGCGGAAGATGAACAGGAATAGCGAGAACCAATGAGAGACTAGCTGGAGGTGTCTGGACGGGCAAATTTAACTCTCATTTCCCACCAGGAAGAGGAATTAACGAAAGGCTCAGCGTGCCGTGCCGGAACCAGATTAGGGCCTGAAGCCATCCTGCGGTGTTGCGGCCAGCTCAAAAGAAAGCGAGTTGAAGAAAGGAGCTCAGGGGCACTGTAAATCACAAACCTGCAGAGTTATAAATGACAGCTATCGTCCAAAAATATACTGAAGTAAGGTTGCCAAGAGGACTTGAAAGCGGGGCAGAATTGCAGGAAACCGATTTCAGGAGGTAGACTGGAATTGCATTGAAAGCATAGGAAAAGAGGCAGAACGTCCACAATGATGCACTTGGCCAAAAAGTGCGTATGCGTTTTTTCCTGAATATATTCAGGAAAAAACGCATACGCCCTTTTTGGCCAACCAAGCAAGCTTGCAAAGGAAATCTGCACTACAATGAAGTCTCACTTCCCCCCGGTCAAAAGGGCCATCTGAAAAAAGTGTAAAATCCAGAAAGGCAGGACAGGCCATGGAGAACTGGGAGCCTTGTTATGCTGATGGGCGGGATGTAAATTGCCAACAGACACTCAGGAGAAGTGTATGGTGTTTCCTGAAACATCTAAAAAACAAAGCAACAGAGCCTAGGGCACTTCCGCTTATGGTCCTATAGCTTAGGGAAATTAAAATCAAAAAGACACAGCCACCCCAAAGTTTGGGACGCCTCTGTTTACAAGAACCTCGTTTACAGTACAAGTTCAACATCGCAGAAAGTGAAAAATGGATACAGAAGTTGTGGTATTTACTTACAAAGCAATATCACTCAGCAATGAAATCTATGTCATCAGGCCCTTAGCAGCACAATGAGTGGATTCAGGTATGATGCTTCTAACTGAAATAAGTCACACAGAAAAAGAAACATCATAAGATATCACTAATACATGGAATGTAAACTTGGCTACACAGGAACTGAATTCCAAAACAGAACAGGGTCTCAAATTTAGAAAACCAACTTATGCTTGCTTAAGGGGAAAGGTGAGTTGAGGTGCTGCATAAAACCAGAGATTGAAATGAGCACAGATAAAGTTCCTTAAGCCAAATATGGAATAGACAAGAGCTACTCCTTGCTCAACGAAATGGACTCAACACCGCATATTAAACGCCTGAGAATGTACCTGACTCGTAAGTATCTTAAAACCTATGGATTGCTATGTCTCCGAAAGAGAATCAAGCATGTGTACAGGGACATAAACGCAGCAGTGATAGGATTGGAGAGGTTCGGTGAGCAAATGAAGACCCTTTGAAGTCATATTGCATGGTACCCATTCCACGGGTTTCAACTACCCAGGTTTAAGGTATTCTTCCTTCAGCTAAAACATGCATGTGGAACCTAGAGTATGATCAACCATGTGATCGGGAGACGTGTTCAAATATGTCTCAGTTTTCGTACCCTGGTACTCGGGTGCAACATTCCAGACGCTTTACTAACACTCTCCCGACTTGGAGAGTCAGTCCCTTTAACCTCCTGTTTGGCCCAGTTTGCAATTTCTGTGGAAGATGAACAGGAATAGCGAGAACCAATGAGAGACTAGCTGGAGGTGTCTGGACGGGCAAATTTAACTCTCATTTCCCACCAGGAAGAGGAAATAACCAAAGGCTCAGCGTGCCGTGCCGGAACCAGATTAGGGCCTGAAGCCATCCTGCGGTGTTGCGGCCAGCTCACAAGAAAACGAGTTGAAGAAAGGAGCTCAGGGGCACTGTAATTCACAAACCTGCAGAGTTATAAATGACAACTATCGTCCAAAAATATACTGAAGTAAGGCTGCCAAGAGGACTTGAAAGCGGGGCAGAATTGCAGGAAACCGATTTCAGGAGGTAGACTGGAATTGCATTGAAAGCATAGGAAAAGAGGCAGAACGTCCACAATGATGCACTTGGCCAAAAAGGGCGTATGCGTTTTTTCCTGAATATATTCAGGAAAAAACGCATACGCCCTTTTTGGCCAACCAAGCAAGCTTGCAAAGGAAATCTGCACTACAATGAAGTCTCACTTCCCCCCGGTCAAAAGGGCCATCTGAAAAAAGTGTAAAATCCAGAAAGGCAGGACAGGCCATGGAGAACTGGGAGCCTTGTTATGCTGATGGGCGGGATGTCAATTGCCAACAGACACTCGGGAGAAGTGTATGGTGTTTCCTGAAACATCTAAAAAACAAAGCAACAGAGCCTAGGGCACTTCCACTTATGGTCCTATAGCTTAGGGAAATTAAAATCAAAAAGATACAGCCACCCCAATGTTTGGGACGCCTCTGTTTACAAGAACCTCATTTACCGTACAAGTTCAATATCACAGAAAGTGAAAAATGGATAAAGAACTTGTGGTACTTACGTACAATGCAGTATCACTCAGCAGTGAAATCTATGTCAACAGGCCCGTAGCAGCACAATGAGTGGATTCAGGTACGATGATTCTAACCGAAATAAGTCACACAGAAAAAGAAACATCATAAGATATCAGTAATACACGGAATGTAAACTTGGCTACACAGGAACTGAATTACAGAACAGAACAGGGTCTCAAATTTAGAAAACCAACTTATGCTTGTTTAAGGGTAAAGGTGAGTTGGGGTGCTGCATAAAACCAGAGATTGAAATGAGCACAGATAAAGTTCCTTAAGCCAAATATGGAATAGACAAGAGCTACTCCTTGCTCAACGAAATGGACTCAACACCGCATATTAAACGCCTAAGAATGTACCTGACTCTTAAGTATCTTAAAACCTATGGATTGCTATGTCTCTGAAAGAGAATCAAGCGTGTGTACAGGGACATAAATGCAGCAGTGATAGGATTGGAGAGGTTCGGTGAGCAAATGAAGACCCTTTGAAGTCATATTGCATGGTACCCATTCCACGGGTTTCAACTACCCAGGTTTAAGGTATTCTTCCTTCAGCTAAAACATGCATGTGGAACCTAGAGTATGATCAACCATGTGATCGGGAGACGTGTTCAAATATGTCTCAGTTTTCGTACCCTGGTACTCGGGTGCAACATTCCAGACGCTTTACTAACACTCTCCCGACTTGGAGAGTCAGTCCCTTTAACCTCCTGTTTGGCCCAGTTTGCAATTTCTGCGGAAGATGAACAGGAATAGCGAGAACCAATGAGAGACTAGCTGGAGGTGTCTGGACGGGCAAATTTAACTCTCATTTCCCACCAGGAAGAGGAAATAACCAAAGGCTCAGCGTGCCGTGCCGGAACCAGATTAGGGCCTGAAGCCATCCTGCGGTGTTGCGGCCAGTTCACAAGAAAACGAGTTGAAGAAAGGAGCTCAGGGGCACTGTAATTCACAAACCTGCAGAGTTATAAATGACAACTATCGTCCAAAAATATACTGAAGTAAGGCTGCCAAGACGACTTGAAAGCGGGGCAGAATTGCAGGAAACCGATTTCAGGAGGTAGACTGGAATTGCATTGAAAGCATAGGAAAAGAGGCAGAACGTCCACAATGATGCACTTGGCCAAAAAGGGCGTATGCGTTTTTTCCTGAATATATTTAGGAAAAAATGCATACGCCCTTTTTGGCCAACAAAGCAAGCTTGCAAAGGAAATCTGCACTACAATGAAGTCTCACTTCCCCCCGGTCAAAAGGGCCATCTGAAAAAAGTGTAAAATCCAGAAAGGCAGGACAGGCCATGGAGAACTGGGAGCCTTGTTATGCTGATGGGCGGGATGTAAACTGCCAACAGACACTCGGGAGAAGTGTATGGTGTTTCCTGAAACATCTAAAAAACAAAGCAACAGAGCCTAGGGCACTTCCACTTATGGTCCTATAGCTTAGGGAAATTAAAATCAAAAAGATACAGCCACCCCAATGTTTGGGACGCCTCTGTTTACAAGAACCTCGTTTACCGTACAAGTTCAATATCACAGAAAGTGAAAAATGGATAAAGAACTTGTGGTACTTACGTACAATGCAGTATCACTCAGCAGTGAAATCTATGTCATCAGGCCCGTAGCAGCACAATGAGTGGATTCAGGTACGATGATTCTAACTGAAATAAGTCACACAGAAAAAGAAACATCATAAGATATCAGTAATACACGGAATGTAAACTTGGCTACACAGGAACTGAATTACAGAACAGAACAGGGTCTCAAATTTAGAAAACCAACTTATGCTTGTTTAAGGGTAAAGGTGAGTTGGGGTGCTGCATAAAACCAGAGATTGAAATGAGCACAGATAAAGTTCCTTAAGCCAAATATGGAATAGACAAGAGCTACTCCTTGCTCAACGAAATGGACTCAACACCCCATATTAAACGCCTAAGAATGTACCTGACTCTTAAGTATCTTAAAACATATGGATTGCTATGTCTCCGAAAGAGAATCAAGCGTGTGTACAGGGACATAAACGCAGCAGTGATAGGATTGGAGAGGTTCGGTGAGCAAATGAAGACCCTTTGAAGTCATATTGCATGGTACCCATTCCACGGGTTTCAACTACCCAGGTTTAAGGTATTCTTCCTTCAGCTAAAACATGCATGTGGAACCTAGAGTATGATCAACCATGTGATCGGGAGACGTGTTCAAATATGTCTCAGTTTTCGTACCCTGGTACTCGGGTGCAACATTCCAGACGCTTTACTAACACTCTCCCGACTTGGAGAGTCAGTCCCTTTAACCTCCTGTTTGGCCCAGTTTGCAATTTCTGCGGAAGATGAACAGGAATAGTGAGAACCAATGAGAGACTAGCTGGAGGTGACTGGACGGGCAAATTTAACTCTCATTTCCCACCAGGAAGAGGAAATAACCAAAGGCTCAGCGTGCCGTGCCGGAACCAGATTAGGGCCTGAAGCCATCCTGCGGTGTTGCGGCCAGCTCACAAGAAAACGAGTTGAAGAAAGGAGCTCAGGGGCACTGTAATTCACAAACCTGCAGAGTTATAAATGACAACTATCGTCCAAAAATATACTGAAGTAAGGCTGCCAAGAGGACTTGAAAGCGGGGCAGAATTGCAGGAAACCGATTTCAGGAGGTAGACTGGAATTGCATTGAAAGCATAGGAAAAGAGGCAGAACGTCCACAATGATGCACTTGGCCAAAAAGGGCGTATGCGTTTTTTCCTGAATATATTCAGGAAAAAACGCATACGCCCTTTTAGGCCAAGCAAGCAAACTTGCAAAGGAATTCTGCACTACAATGAAGTCTCACTTCCCCCCGGTCAAAAGGGCCATCTGAAAAAAGTGTAAAATCCAGAAAGGCAGGACAGGCCATGGACAACTGGGAGCCTTGTTATGCTGATGGGCGGGATGTAAATTGCCAACAGACACTCGGGAGAAGTGTATGGTGTTTCCTGAAACATCTAAAAAACAAAGCAACAGAGCCTAGGGCACTTCCACTTATGGTCCTATAGCTTAGGGAAATTAAAATCAAAAAGACACAGCCACCCCAATGTTTGGGACGCCTCTGTTTACAAGAACCTCGTTTACCGTACAAGTTCAATATCACAGAAAGTGAAAAATGGATAAAGAACTTGTGGTACTTACGTACAATGCAGTATCACTCAGCAGTGAAATCTATGTGATCAGGCCCGTAGCAGCACAATGAGTGGATTCAGGTACGATGATTCTAACTGAAATAAGTCACACAGAAAAAGAAACATCATAAGATATCAGTAATACACGGAATGTAAACTTGGCTACACAGGAACTGAATTACAGAACAGAACAGGGTCTCAAATTTAGAAAACCAACTTATGCTTGTTTAAGGGTAAAGGTGAGTTGGGGTGCTGCATAAAACCAGAGATTGAAATGAGCACAGATAAAGTTCCTTAAGCCAAATATGGAATAGA
Organism: Globicephala melas; assembly: GCF_963455315.2. Taxonomy (NCBI): domain Eukaryota; kingdom Metazoa; phylum Chordata; class Mammalia; order Artiodactyla; family Delphinidae; genus Globicephala; species Globicephala melas. Next base: position 91,936 of record NW_027207672.1, on the reverse strand, counting down.
CAAGAGCTACTCCTTGCTCAACGAAATGGACTCAACACCGCATATTAAACGCCTAAGAATGTACCTGACTCTTAAGTATCTTAAAACCTATGGATTGCTATGTCTCCGAAAGAGAATCAAGCGTGTGTACAGGGACATAAATGCAGCAGTGATAGGATTGGAGAGGTTCGGTGAGCAAATGAAGACCCTTTGAAGTCATATTGCATGGTACCCATTCCACGGGTTTCAACTACCCAGGTTTAAGGTATTCTTCCTTCAGCTAAAACATGCATGTGTAACCTAGAGTATGATCAACCATGTGATCGGGAGACGTGTTCAAATATGTCTCAGTTTTCGTACACTGGTACTCGGGTGCAACATTCCAGACGCTTTACTAACACTCTCCCGACTTGGGAGAGTCAGTCCCTTTAACCTCCTGTTTGGCCCAGTTTGCAATTTCTGCGGAAGATGAACAGGAATAGCGAGAACCAATGAGAGACTAGCTGGAGGTGTCTGGACGGGCAAATTTAACTCTCATTTCCCACCAGGAAGAGGAAATAACCAAAGGCTCAGCGTGCCGTGCCGGAACCAGATTAGGGCCTGAAGCCATCCTGCGGTGTTGCGGCCAGCTCACAAGAAAACGAGTTGAAGAAAGGAGCTCAGGGGCACTGTAATTCACAAACCTGCAGAGTTATAAATGACAACTATCGTCCAAAAATATACTGAAGTAAGGCTGCCAAGAGGACTTGAAAGCGGGGCAGAATTGCAGGAAACCGATTTCAGGAGGTAGACTGGAATTGCATTGAAAGCATAGGAAAAGAGGCAGAACGTCCACAATGATGCACTTGGCCAAAAAGGGCGTATGCGTTTTTTCCTGAATATATTCAGGAAAAAACGCATACGCCCTTTTTGGCCAACCAAGCAAGCTTGCAAAGGAAATCTGCACTACAATGAAGTCTCACTTCCCCCCGGTCAAAAGGGCCATCTGAAAAAAGTGTAAAATCCAGAAAGGCAGGACAGGCCATGGAGAACTGGGAGCCTTGTTATGCTGATGGGCGGGATGTCAATTGCCAACAGACACTCGGGAGAAGTGTATGGTGTTTCCTGAAACATCTAAAAAACAAAGCAACAGAGCCTAGGGCACTTCCACTTATGGTCCTATAGCTTAGGGAAATTAAAATCAAAAAGACACAGCCACCCCAATGTTTGGGACGCCTCTGTTTACAAGAACCTCGTTTACCGTACAAGTTCAATATCACAGAAAGTGAAAAATGGATAAAGAACTTGTGGTACTTACGTACAATGCAGTATCACTCAGCAGTGAAATCTATGTCATCAGGCCCGTAGCAGCACAATGAGTGGATTCAGGTACGATGATTCTAACTGAAATAAGTCACACAGAAAAAGAAACATCATAAGATATCAGTAATACACGGAATGTAAACTTGGCTACACAGGAACTGAATTACAGAACAGAACAGGGTCTCAAATTTAGAAAACCAACTTATGCTTGTTTAAGGGTAAAGGTGAGTTGGGGTGCTGCATAAAACCAGAGATTGAAATGAGCACAGATAAAGTTCCTTAAGCCAAATATGGAATAGACAAGAGCTACTCCTTGCTCAACGAAATGGACTCAACACCGCATATTAAACGCCTAAGAATGTACCTGACTCTTAAGTATCTTAAAACCGATGGATTGCTATGTCTCCGAAAGAGAATCAAGCGTGTGTACAGGGACATAAACGCAGCAGTGATAGGATTGGAGACGTTCGGTGAACAAATGAAGACCCTTTGAAGTCATATTGCATGGTACCCATTCCACGGGTTTCAACTACCCAGGTTTAAGGTATTCTTCCTTCAGCTAAAACATGCATGTGGAACCTAGAGTATGATCAACCATGTGATCGGGAGACGTGTTCAAATATGTCTCAGTTTTCGTACCCTGGTACTCGGGTGCAACATTCCAGACGCTTTACTAACACTCTCCCGACTTGGAGAGTCAGTCCCTTTAACCTCCTGTTTGGCCCAGTTTGCAATTTCTGCGGAAGATGAACAGGAATAGCGAGAACCAATGAGAGACTAGCTGGAGGTGTCTGGACGGGCAAATTTAACTCTCATTTCCCACCAGGAAGAGGAAAGAACCAAAGGCTCAGCGTGCCGTGCCGGAACCAGATTAGGGCCTGAAGCCATCCTGCGGTGTTGCGGCCAGCTCACAAGAAAACGAGTTGAAGAAAGGAGCTCAGGGGCACTGTAATTCACAAACCTGCAGAGTTATAAATGACAACTATCGTCCAAAAATATACTGAAGTAAGGCTGCCAAGAGGACTTGAAAGCGGGGCAGAATTGCAGGAAACCGATTTCAGGAGGTAGACTGGAATTGCATTGAAAGCATAGGAAAAGAGGCAGAACGGCCACAATGATGCACTTGGCCAAAAAGGGCGTATGCGTTTTTTCCTGAATATATTCAGGAAAAAACGCATACGCCCTTTTTGGCCAACCAAGCAAGCTTGCAAAGGAAATCTGCACTACAATGAAGTCTCACTTCCCCCCGGTCAAAAGGGCCATCTGAAAAAAGTGTAAAATCCAGAAAGGCAGGACAGGCCATGGAGAACTGGGAGCCTTGTTATGCTGATGGGCGGGATGTCAATTGCCAACAGACACTCGGGAGAAGTGTATGGTGTTTCCTGAAACATCTAAAAAACAAAGCAACAGAGCCTAGGGCACTTCCACTTATGGTCCTATAGCTTAGGGAAATTAAAATCAAAAAGACACAGCCACCCCAATGTTTGGGACGCCTCTGTTTACAAGAACCTCGTTTACCGTACAAGTTCAATATCACAGAAAGTGAAAAATGGATAAAGAACTTGTGGTACTTACGTACAATGCAGTATCACTCAGCAGTGAAATCTATGTCATCAGGCCCGTAGCAGCACAATGAGTGGATTCAGGTACGATGATTCTAACTGAAATAAGTCACACAGAAAAAGAAACATCATAAGATATCAGTAATACACGGAATGTAAACTTGGCTACACAGGAACTGAATTACAGAACAGAACAGGGTCTCAAATTTAGAAAACCAACTTATGCTTGTTTAAGGGTAAAGGTGAGTTGGGGTGCTGCATAAAACCAGAGATTGAAATGAGCACAGATAAAGTTCCTTAAGCCAAATATGGAATAGACAAGAGCTACTCCTTGCTCAACGAAATGGACTCAACACCGCATATTAAACGCCTGAGAATGTACCTGACTCTTAAGTATCTTAAAACCTATGGATTGCTATGTCTCCGAAAGAGAATCAAGCGTGTGTACAGGGACATAAACGCAGCAGTGATAGGATTGGAGAGGTTCGGTGAGCAAATGAAGACCCTTTGAAGTCATATTGCATGGTACCCATTCCACGGGTTTCAACTACCCAGGTTTAAGGTATTCTTCCTTCAGCTAAAACATGCATGTGGAACCTAGAGTATGATCAACCATGTGATCGGGAGACGTGTTCAAATATGTCTCAGTTTTCGTACCCTGGTACTCGGGTGCAACATTCCAGACGCTTTACTAACACTCTCCCGACTTGGAGAGTCAGTCCCTTTAACCTCCTGTTTGGCCCAGTTTGCAATTTCTGCGGAAGATGAACAGGAATAGCGAGAACCAATGAGAGACTAGCTGGAGGTGTCTGGACGGGCAAATTTAACTCTCATTTCCCACCAGGAAGAGGAAATAACCAAAGGCTCAGCGTGCCGTGCCGGAACCAGATTAGGGCCTGAAGCCATCCTGCGGTGTTGCGGCCAGCTCACAAGAAAACGAGTTGAAGAAAGGAGCTCAGGGGCACTGTAATTCACAAACCTGCAGAGTTATAAATGACAACTATCGTCCAAAAATATACTGAAGTAAGGCTGCCAAGAGGACTTGAAAGCGGGGCAGAATTGCAGGAAACCGATTTCAGGAGGTAGACTGGAATTGCATTGAAAGCATAGGAAAAGAGGCAGAACGTCCACAATGATGCACTTGGCCAAAAAGGGCGTATGCGTTTTTTCCTGAATATATTCAGGAAAAAACGCATACGCCCTTTTTGGCCAACCAAGCAAGCTTGCAAAGGAAATCTGCACTACAATGAAGTCTCACTTCCCCCCGGTCAAAAGGGCCATCTGAAAAAAGTGTAAAATCCAGAAAGGCAGGACAGGCCATGGAGAACTGGGAGCCTTGTTATGCTGATGGGCGGGATGTCAATTGTCAACAGACACTCGGGAGAAGTGTATGGTGTTTCCTGAAACATCTAAAAAACAAAGCAACAGAGCCTAGGGCACTTCCACTTATGGTCCTATAGCTTAGGGAAATTAAAATCAAAAAGACACAGCCACCCCAATGTTTGGGACGCCTCTGTTTACAAGAACCTCGTTTACCGTACAAGTTCAATATCACAGAAAGTGAAAAATGGATAAAGAACTTGTGGTACTTACGTACAATGCAGTATCACTCAGCAGTGAAATCTATGTCATCAGGCCCGTAGCAGCACAATGAGTGGATTCAGGTACGATGATTCTAACTGAAATAAGTCACACAGAAAAAGAAACATCATAAGATATCAGTAATACACGGAATGTAAACTTGGCTACACAGGAACTGAATTACAGAACAGAACAGGGTCTCAAATTTAGAAAACCAACTTATGCTTGTTTAAGGGTAAAGGTGAGTTGGGGTGCTGCATAAAACCAGAGATTGAAATGAGCACAGATAAAGTTCCTTAAGCCAAATATGGAATAGACAAGAGCTACTCCTTGCTCAACGAAATGGACTCAACACCGCATATTAAACGCCTAAGAATGTACCTGACTCTTAAGTATCTTAAAACCTATGGATTGCTATGTCTCCGAAAGAGAATCAAGCGTGTGTACAGGGACATAAACGCAGCAGTGATAGGATTGGAGAGGTTCGGTGAGCAAATGAAGACCCTTTGAAGTCATATTGCATGGTACCCATTCCACGGGTTTCAACTACCCAGGTTTAAGGTATTCTTCCTTCAGCTAAAACATGCATGTGGAACCTAGAGTATGATCAACCATGTGATCGGGAGACGTGTTCAAATATGTCTCAGTTTTCGTACCCTGGTACTCGGGTGCAACATTCCAGACGCTTTACTAACACTCTCCCGACTTGGAGAGTCAGTCCCTTTAACCTCCTGTTTGGCCCAGTTTGCAATTTCTGCGGAAGATGAACAGGAATAGCGAGAACCAATGAGAGACTAGCTGGAGGTGTCTGGACGGGCAAATTTAACTCTCATTTCCCACCAGGAAGAGGAAATAACCAAAGGCTCAGCGTGCCGTGCCGGAACCAGATTAGGGCCTGAAGCCATCCTGCGGTGTTGCGGCCAGCTCACAAGAAAACGAGTTGAAGAAAGGAGCTCAGGGGCACTGTAATTCACAAACCTGCAGAGTTATAAATGACAACTATCGTCCAAAAATATACTGAAGTAAGGCTGCCAAGAGGACTTGAAAGCGGGGCAGAATTGCAGGAAACCGATTTCAGGAGGTAGACTGGAATTGCATTGAAAGCATAGGAAAAGAGGCAGAACGTCCACAATGATGCACTTGGCCAAAAAGGGCGTATGCGTTTTTTCCTGAATATATTCAGGAAAAAACGCATACGCCCTTTTTGGCCAACCAAGCAAGCTTGCAAAGGAAATCTGCACTACAATGAAGTCTCACTTCCCCCCGGTCAAAAGGGCCATCTGAAAAAAGTGTAAAATCCAGAAAGGCAGGACAGGCCATGGAGAACTGGGAGCCTTGTTATGCTGATGGGCGGGATGTCAATTGCCAACAGACACTCGGGAGAAGTGTATGGTGTTTCCTGAAACATCTAAAAAACAAAGCAACAGAGCCTAGGGCACTTCCACTTATGGTCCTATAGCTTAGGGAAATTAAAATCAAAAAGATACAGCCACCCCAATGTTTGGGACGCCTCTGTTTACAAGAACCTCGTTTACCGTACAAGTTCAATATCACAGAAAGTGAAAAATGGATAAAGAACTTGTGGTACTTACGTACAATGCAGTATCACTCAGCAGTGAAATCTATGTCATCAGGCCCGTAGCAGCACAATGAGTGGATTCAGGTACGATGATTCTAACTGAAATAAGTCACACAGAAAAAGAAACATCATAAGATATCAGTAATACACGGAATGTAAACTTGGCTACACAGGAACTGAATTACAGAACAGAACAGGGTCTCAAATTTAGAAAACCAACTTATGCTTGTTTAAGGGTAAAGGTGAGTTGGGGTGCTGCATAAAACCAGAGATTGAAATGAGCACAGATAAAGTTCCTTAAGCCAAATATGGAATAGACAAGAGCTACTCCTTGCTCAACGAAATGGACTCAACACCCCATATTAAACGCCTAAGAATGTACCTGACTCTTAAGTATCTTAAAACCTATGGATTGCTATGTCTCCGAAAGAGAATCAAGGCATGTGTACAGGGACATAAACGCAGCAGTGATAGGATTGGAGAGGTTCGGTGAGCAAATGAAGACCCTTTGAAGTCATATTGCATGGTACCCATTCCACGGGTTTCAACTACCCAGGTTTAAGGTATTCTTCCTTCAGCTAAAACATGCATGTGGAACCTAGAGTATGATCAACCATGTGATCGGGAGACGTGTTCAAATATGTCTCAGTTTTCGTACCCTGGTACTCGGGTGCAACATTCCAGACGCTTTACTAACACTCTCCCGACTTGGAGAGTCAGTCCCTTTAACCTCCTGTTTGGCCCAGTTTGCAATTTCTGCGGAAGATGAACAGGAATAGCGAGAACCAATGAGAGACTAGCTGGAGGTGTCTGGACGGGCAAATTTAACTCTCATTTCCCACCAGGAAGAGGAAATAACCAAAGGCTCAGCGTGCCGTGCCGGAACCAGATTAGGGCCTGAAGCCATCCTGCGGTGTTGCGGCCAGCTCACAAGAAAACGAGTTGAAGAAAGGAGCTCAGGGGCACTGTAATTCACAAACCTGCAGAGTTATAAATGACAACTATCGTCCAAAAATATACTGAAGTAAGGCTGCCAAGAGGACTTGAAAGCGGGGCAGAATTGCAGGAAACCGATTTCAGGAGGTAGACTGGAATTGCATTGAAAGCATAGGAAAAGAGGCAGAACGTCCACAATGATGCACTTGGCCAAAAAGGGCGTATGCGTTTTTTCCTGAATATATTCAGGAAAAAACGCATACGCCCTTTTTGGCCAACCAAGCAAGCTTGCAAAGGAAATCTGCACTACAATGAAGTCTCACTTCCCCCCGGTCAAAAGGGCCATCTGAAAAAAGTGTAAAATCCAGAAAGGCAGGACAGGCCATGGAGAACTGGGAGCCTTGTTATGCTGATGGGCGGGATGTCAATTGCCAACAGACACTCGGGAGAAGTGTATGGTGTTTCCTGAAACATCTAAAAAACAAAGCAACAGAGCCTAGGGCACTTCCACTTATGGTCCTATAGCTTAGGGAAATTAAAATCAAAAAGATACAGCCACCCCAATGTTTGGGACGCCTCTGTTTACAAGAACCTCGTTTACCGTACAAGTTCAATATCACAGAAAGTGAAAAATGGATAAAGAACTTGTGGTACTTACGTACAATGCAGTATCACTCAGCAGTGAAATCTATGTCATCAGGCCCGTAGCAGCACAATGAGTGGATTCAGGTACGATGATTCTAACTGAAATAAGTCACACAGAAAAAGAAACATCATAAGATATCAGTAATACACGGAATGTAAACTTGGCTACACAGGAACTGAATTACAGAACAGAACAGGGTCTCAAATTTAGAAAACCAACTTATGCTTGTTTAAGGGGAAAGGTGAGTTGGGGTGCTGCATAAAACCAGAGATTGAAATGAGCACAGATAAAGTTCCTTAAGCCAAATATGGAATAGACAAGAGCTACTCCTTGCTCAACGAAATGGACTCAACACCGCATATTAAACGCCTAAGAATGTACCTGACTCTTAAGTATCTTAAAACCTATGGATTGCTATGTCTCCGAAAGAGAATCAAGCATGTGTACAGGGACATAAACGCAGCAGTGATAGGATTGGAGAGGTTCGGTGAGCAAATGAAGACCCTTTGAAGTCATATTGCATGGTACCCATTCCACGGGTTTCAACTACCCAGGTTTAAGGTATTCTTCCTTCAGCTAAAACATGCATGTGGAACGTAGAGTATAATCAACCATGTGATTGGGAGACGTGTTCAAATATGTCTCAGTTTTCGTACGCTGGTACTCGGGTGCAACATTCCAGACGCTTTACTAACACTCTCCCGACTTGGAGAGACAGTCCCTTTAAACTCCTGTTTGGCCCAGTTTGCAATTTCTGCGGAAGATGAACAGGAATAGCGAGAACCAATGAGAGACTAGCTGGAGGTGTCTGGACGGGCAAATTTAACTCTCATTTCCCACCAGGAAGAGGAAATAACCAAAGGCTCAGCGTGCCGTGCCGGAACCAGATTAGGGCCTGAAGCCATCCTGCGGTGTTGCGGCCAGCTCACAAGAAAACGAGTTGAAGAAAGGAGCTCAGGGGCACTGTAATTCACAAACCTGCAGAGTTATAAATGACAACTATCGTCCAAAAATATACTGAAGTAAGGCTGCCAAGAGGACTTGAAAGCGGGGCAGAATTGCAGGAAACCGATTTCAGGAGGTAGACTGGAATTGCATTGAAAGCATAGGAAAAGAGGCAGAACGTCCACAATGATGCACTTGGCCAAAAAGGGCGTATGCGTTTTTTCCTGAATATATTCAGGAAAAAACGCATACGCCCTTTTTGACCAACCAAGCAAGCTTGCAAAGGAAATCTGCACTACAATGAAGTCTCACTTCCCCCCGGTCAAAAGGGCCATCTGAAAAAAGTGTAAAATCCAGAAAGGCAGGACAGGCCATGGAGAACTGGGAGCCTTGTTATGCTGATGGGCGGGATGTCAATTGCCAACAGACACTCGGGAGAAGTGTATGGTGTTTCCTGAAACATCTAAAAAACAAAGCAACAGAGCCTAGGGCACTTCCACTTATGGTCCTATAGCTTAGGGAAATTAAAATCAAAAAGATACAGCCACCCCAATGTTTGGGACGCCTCTGTTTACAAGAACCTCGTTTACCGTACAAGTTCAATATCACAGAAAGTGAAAAATGGATAAAGAACTTGTGGTACTTACGTACAATGCAGTATCACTCAGCAGTGAAATCTATGTCATCAGGCCCGTAGCAGCACAATGAGTGGATTCAGGTACGATGATTCTAACTGAAATAAGTCACACAGAAAAAGAAACATCATAAGATATCAGTAATACACGGAATGAAAACTTGGCTACACAGGAACTGAATTACAGAACAGAACAGGGTCTCAAATTTAGAAAACCAACTTATGCTTGTTTAAGGGTAAAGGTGAGTTGGGGTGCTGCATAAAACCAGAGATTGAAATGAGCACAGATAAAGTTCCTTAAGCCAAATATGGAATAGACAAGAGCTACTCCTTGCTCAACGAAATGGACTCAACACCGCATATTAAACGCCTAAGAATGTACCTGACTCTTAAGTATCTTAAAACCTATGGATTGCTATGTCTCCGAAAGAGAATCAAGCATGTGTACAGGGACATAAACGCAGCAGTGATAGGATTGGAGAGGTTCGGTGAGCAAATGAAGACCCTTTGAAGTCATATTGCATGGTACCCATTCCACGGGTTTCAACTACCCAGGTTTAAGGTATTCTTCCTTCAGCTAAAACATGCATGTGGAACGTAGAGTATAATCAACCATGTGATTGGGAGACGTGTTCAAATATGTCTCAGTTTTCGTACGCTGGTACTCGGGTGCAACATTCCAGACGCTTTACTAACACTCTCCCGACTTGGAGAGTCAGTCCCTTTAACCTCCTGTTTGGCCCAGTTTGCAATTTCTGCGGAAGATGAACAGGAATAGCGAGAACCAATGAGAGACTAGCTGGAGGTGTCTGGACGGGCAAATTTAACTCTCATTTCCCACCAGGAAGAGGAAATAACCAAAGGCTCAGCGTGCCATGCCGGAACCAGATTAGGGCCTGAAGCCATCCTGCGGTGTTGCGGCCAGCTCACAAGAAAGCGAGTTGAAGAAAGGAGCTCAGGGGCACTGTAATTCACAAACCTGCAGAGTTATAAATGACAGCTATCGTCCAAAAATATACTGAAGTAAGGCTGCCAAGAGGACTTGAAAGCGGGGCAGAATTGCAGGAAACCGATTTCAGGAGGTAGACTGGAATTGCATTGAAAGCATAGGAAAAGAGGCAGAACGTCCACAATGATGCACTTGGCCAAAAAGGGCGTATGCGTTTTTTCCTGAATATATTCAGGAAAAAACGCATACGCCCTTTTTGGCCAACCAAGCAAGCTTGCAAAGGAAATCTGCACTACAATGAAGTCTCACTCCCCCCTCCCCCCGGTCAAAAGGGCCATCTGAAAAAAGTGTAAAATCCAGAAAGGCAGGACAGGCCATGGAGAACTGGGAGCCTTGTTATGCTGATGGGCGGGATGTCAATTGCCAACAGACACTCAGGAGAAGTGTATGGTGTTTCCTGAAACATCTAAAAAACAAAGCAACAGAGCCTAGGGCACTTCCACTTATGGTCCTATAGCTTAGGGAAATTAAAATCAAAAAGATACAGCCACCCCAATGTTTGGGACGCCTCTGTTTACAAGAACCTCGTTTAACGTACAAGTTCAATATCACAGAAAGTGAAAAATGGATAAAGAACTTGTGGTACTTACGTACAATGCAGTATCACTCAGCAGTGAAATCTATGTCATCAGGCCCGTAGCAGCACAATGAGTGGATTCAGGTACGATGATTCTAACTGAAATAAGTCACACAGAAAAAGAAACATCATAAGATATCAGTAATACACGGAATGTAAACTTGGCTACACAGGAACTGAATTACAGAACAGAACAGGGTCTCAAATTTAGAAAACCAACTTATGCTTGTTTAAGGGTAAAGGTGAGTTGGGGTGCTGCATAAAACCAGAGATTGAAATGAGCACAGATAAAGTTCCTTAAGCCAAATATGGAATAGACAAGAGCTACTCCTTGCTCAACGAAATGGACTCAACACCGCATATTAAACGCCTAAGAATGTACCTGACTCTTAAGTATCTTAAAACCTATGGATTGCTATGTCTCCGAAAGAGAATCAAGCATGTGTACAGGGACATAAACGCAGCAGTGATAGGATTGGAGAGGTTCGGTGAGCAAATGAAGACCCTTTGAAGTCATATTGCATGGTACCCATTCCACGGGTTTCAACTACCCAGGTTTAAGGTATTCTTCCTTCAGCTAAAACATGCATGTGGAACGTAGAGTATAATCAACCATGTGATCGGGAGACGTGTTCAAATATGTCTCAGTTTTCGTACCCTGGTACTCGGGTGCAACATTCCAGACGCTTTACTAACACTCTCCCGACTTGGAGAGTCAGTCCCTTTAACCTCCTGTTTGGCCCAGTTTGCAATTTCTGCGGAAGATGAACAGGAATAGCGAGAACCAATGAGAGACTAGCTGGAGGTGTCTGGACGGGCAAATTTAACTCTCATTTCCCACCAGGAAGAGGAAATAACCAAAGGCTCAGCGTGCCGTGCCGGAACCAGATTAGGGCCTGAAGCCATCCTGCGGTGTTGCGGCCAGCTCACAAGAAAACGAGTTGAAGAAAGGAGCTCAGGGGCACTGTAATTCACAAACCTGCAGAGTTATAAATGACAACTATCGTCCAAAAATATACTGAAGTAAGGCTGCCAAGAGGACTTGAAAGCGGGGCAGAATTGCAGGAAACCGATTTCAGGAGGTAGACTGGAATTGCATTGAAAGCATAGGAAAAGAGGCAGAACGTCCACAATGATGCACTTGGCCAAAAAGGGCGTATGCGTTTTTTCCTGAATATATTCAGGAAAAAACGCATACGCCCTTTTTGGCCAACCAAGCAAGCTTGCAAAGGAAATCTGCACTACAATGAAGTCTCACTTCCCCCCGGTCAAAAGGGCCATCTGAAAAAAGTGTAAAATCCAGAAAGGCAGGACAGGCCATGGAGAACTGGGAGCCTTGTTATGCTGATGGGCGGGATGTCAATTGCCAACAGACACTCGGGAGAAGTGTATGGTGTTTCCTGAAACATCTAAAAAACAAAGCAACAGAGCCTAGGGCACTTCCACTTATGGTCCTATAGCTTAGGGAAATTAAAATCAAAAAGACACAGCCACCCCAATGTTTGGGACGCCTCTGTTTACAAGAACCTCGTTTACCGTACAAGTTCAATATCACAGAAAGTGAAAAATGGATAAAGAACTTGTGGTACTTACGTACAATGCAGTATCACTCAGCAGTGAAATCTATGTCATCAGGCCCGTAGCAGCACAATGAGTGGATTCAGGTACGATGATTCTAACTGAAATAAGTCACACAGAAAAAGAAACATCATAAGATATCAGTAATACACGGAATGTAAACTTGGCTACACAGGAACTGAATTACAGAACAGAACAGGGTCTCAAATTTAGAAAACCAACTTATGCTTGTTTAAGGGTAAAGGTGAGTTGGGGTGCTGCATAAAACCAGAGATTGAAATGAGCACAGATAAAGTTCCTTAAGCCAAATATGGAATAGACAAGAGCTACTCCTTGCTCAACGAAATGGACTCAACACCGCATATTAAACGCCTAAGAATGTACCTGACTCTTAAGTATCTTAAAACCGATGGATTGCTATGTCTCCGAAAGAGAATCAAGCATGTGTACAGGGACATAAACGCAGCAGTGATAGGATTGGAGAGGTTCGGTGAGCAAATGAAGACCCTTTGAAGTCATATTGCATGGTACCCATTCCACGGGTTTCAACTACCCAGGTTTAAGGTATTCTTCCTTCAGCTAAAACATGCATGTGGAACCTAGAGTATGATCAACCATGTGATCGGGAGACGTGTTCAAATATGTCTCAGTTTTCGTACCCTGGTACTCGGGTGCAACATTCCAGACGCTTTACTAACACTCTCCCGACTTGGAGAGTCAGTCCCTTTAACCTCCTGTTTGGCCCAGTTTGCAATTTCTGCGGAAGATGAACAGGAATAGCGAGAACCAATGAGAGACTAGCTGGAGGTGTCTGGACGGGCAAATTTAACTCTCATTTCCCACCAGGAAGAGGAAATAACCAAAGGCTCAGCGTGCCGTGCCGGAACCAGATTAGGGCCTGAAGCCATCCTGCGGTGTTGCGGCCAGCTCACAAGAAAACGAGTTGAAGAAAGGAGCTCAGGGGCACTGTAATTCACAAACCTGCAGAGTTATAAATGACAACTATCGTCCAAAAATATACTGAAGTAAGGCTGCCAAGAGGACTTGAAAGCGGGGCAGAATTGCAGGAAACCGATTTCAGGAGGTAGACTGGAATTGCATTGAAAGCATAGGAAAAGAGGCAGAACGTCCACAATGATGCACTTGGCCAAAAAGGGCGTATGCGTTTTTTCCTGAATATATTCAGGAAAAAACGCATACGCCCTTTTTGGCCAACCAAGCAAGCTTGCAAAGGAAATCTGCACTACAATGAAGTCTCACTTCCCCCCGGTCAAAAGGGCCATCTGAAAAAAGTGTAAAATCCAGAAAGGCAGGACAGGCCATGGAGAACTGGGAGCCTTGTTATGCTGATGGGCGGGATGTCAATTGCCAACAGACACTCGGGAGAAGTGTATGGTGTTTCCTGAAACATCTAAAAAACAAAGCAACAGAGCCTAGGGCACTTCCACTTATGGTCCTATAGCTTAGGGAAATTAAAATCAAAAAGACACAGCCACCCCAATGTTTGGGACGCCTCTGTTTACAAGAACCTCGTTTAACGTACAAGTTCAATATCACAGAAAGTGAAAAATGGATAAAGAACTTGTGGTACTTACGTACAATGCAGTATCACTCAGCAGTGAAATCTATGTCATCAGGCCCGTAGCAGCACAATGAGTGGATTCAGGTACGATGATTCTAACTGAAATAAGTCACACAGAAAAAGAAACATCATAAGATATCAGTAATACACGGAATGTAAACTTGGCTACACAGGAACTGAATTACAGAACAGAACAGGGTCTCAAATTTAGAAAACCAACTTATGCTTGTTTAAGGGTAAAGGTGAGTTGGGGTGCTGCATAAAACCAGAGATTGAAATGAGCACAGATAAAGTTCCTTAAGCCAAATATGGAATAGACAAGAGCTACTCCTTGCTCAACGAAATGGACTCAACACCACATATTAAACGCCTAAGAATGTACCTGACTCTTAAGTATCTTAAAACCGATGGATTGCTATGTCTCCGAAAGAGAATCAAGCGTGTGTACAGGGACATAAACGCAGCAGTGATAGTATTGGAGAGGTTCGGTGAGCAAATGAAGACCCTTTGAAGTCATATTGCATGGTACCCATTCCACGGGTTTCAACTACCCAGGTTTAAGGTATTCTTCTTTCAGCTAAAACATGCATGTGGAACCTAGAGTATGATCAACCATGTGATCGGGAGACGTGTTCAAATATGTCTCAGTTTTCGTACCCTGGTACTCGGGTGCAACATTCCAGACGCTTTACTAACACTCTCCCGACTTGGAGAGTCAGTCCCTTTAACCTCCTGTTTGGCCCAGTTTGCAATTTCTGCGGAAGATGAACAGGAATAGCGAGAACCAATGAGAGACTAGCTGGAGGTGTCTGGACGGGCAAATTTAACTCTCATTTCCCACCAGGAAGAGGAAATAACCAAAGGCTCAGCGTGCCGTGCCGGAACCAGATTAGGGCCTGAAGCCATCCTGCGGTGTTGCGGCCAGGTCACAAGAAAGCGAGTTGAAGAGAGGAGCTCAGGGGCACTGTAATTCACAAACCTGCAGAGATATAAATGACAACTATCGTCCAAAAATATAGTGAAGTAAGGCTGCCAAGAGGACTTGAAAGCGGGGCAGAATTGCAGGAAACCGATTTCAGGAGGTAGACTGGAATTGCATTGAAAGCATAGGAAAAGAGGCAGAACGTCCACAATGATGCACTTGGCCAAAAAGGGCGTATGCGTTTTTTCCTGAATATATTCAGGAAAAAACGCATACGCCCTTTTTGGCCAACCAAGCAAGCTTGCAAAGGAAATCTGCACTACAATGAAGTCTCACTTCCCCCCGGTCAAAAGGGCCATCTGAAAAAAGTGTAAAATCCAGAAAGGCAGGACAGGCCATGGAGAACTGGGAGCCTTGTTATGCTGATGGGCGGGATGTCAATTGCCAACAGACACTCGGGAGAAGTGTATGGTGTTTCCTGAAACATCTAAAAAACAAAGCAACAGAGCCTAGGGCACTTCCACTTATGGTCCTATAGCTTAGGGAAATTAAATTCAAGAAGACACAGCCACTCCAAAGTTTGGGACGCCTCTGTTTACAAGAACCTCGTTTACAGTACAAGTTCAACATCGCAGATATTGAAAAATGGATAAAGAAGTTGTGGTATTTACTTACAAAGCAGTATCACTCAGCAATGAAATCTATGTCATCAGGCCCTTAGCAGCACAATGAGTGGATTCAGGTATGATGATTCTAACTGAAATAAGTCACACAGAAAAAGAAACATCATAAGATATCAGTAATACACGGAATGTAAACTTGGCTACACAGGAACTGAATTACAGAACAGAACTGGGTCTCAAATTTAGAAAACCAACTTATGCTTGCTGAAGGGGAAAGGTGAGTTGGGGTGCTGCATAAAACCAGAGATTGAAATGAGCACAGATAAAGTTCCTTAAGCCAAATATGGAATAGACAAGAGCTACTCCTTGCTCAATGAAATGGACTCAACACCGCATATTAAACGCCTAAGAATGTACCTGACTAGTAAGTATCTTAAAACCTATGGATTGCTATGTCTCCGAAAGAGAATCAAGCATGTGTACAGGGGCATAAACTCAGCAGTGATAGGATTGGAGAGGTTCGGTGAGCAAATGAAGACCCTTTGAAGTCATATTGCATGGTACCCATTCCACGGGTCTCAACTCTCCAGGTTTAAGGTATTCTTCCTTCAGCTAAAACATGCATGTGGAACCCAGAGTATGATCAACCGTGTGAACGGGAGACGTGTTCAAATATGTCTCAGTTTTCTTCCCCTGATACTCGGGTGCAACATTCCAGACGCTTTACTAACACTCTCCCGACTTGGAGAGTCAGTCCCTTTAACCTCCTGTTTGGCCCAGTTTGCAATTTCTGCGGAAGATGAACAGGAATAGCGAGAACCAATGAGAGACTAGCTGGAGGTGTCTGGACGGGCAAATTTAACTCTCATTTCCCACCAGGAAGAGGAAATAACCAAAGGCTCAGCGTGCCGTGCCGGAACCAGATTAGGGCCTGAAGCCATCCTGCGGTGTTGCGGCCAGCTCACAAGAAAACGAGTTGAAGAAAGGAGCTCAGGGGCACTGTAATTCACAAACCTGCAGAGTTATAAATGACAACTATCGTCCAAAAATATACTGAAGTAAGGCTGCCAAGAGGACTTGAAAGCGGGGCAGAATTGCAGGAAACCGATTTCAGGAGGTAGACTGGAATTGCATTGAAAGCATAGGAAAAGAGGCAGAACGTCCACAATGATGCACTTGGCCAAAAAGGGCGTATGTGTTTTTTCCTGAATATATTCAGGAAAAAACGCATACGCCCTTTTTGGCCAACCAAGCAAGCTTGCAAAGGAAATCTGCACTACAATGAAGTCTCACTTCCCCCCGGTCAAAAGGGCCATCTGAAAAAAGTGTAAAATCCAGAAAGGTAGGACAGGCCATGGAGAACTGGGAGCCTTGTTATGCAGATGGGCGGGATGTACATTGCCAACAGACACTCGGGAGGAGTGTATGGTGTTTCCTGAAACATCTAAAAAACAAAGCAACAGAGCCTAGGGCACTTCCACTTATGGTCCTATAGTTTAGGGAAATTAAAATCAAAAAGACACAGCCACCCCAAAGTTTGGGACGGCTCTGTTTACAAGAACCTCGTTTACCGTACAAGTTCAATATCACAGAAAGTGAAAAATGGAGAAAGAAGTTGTGGTACTCATGTACAATGCAATATCACTCAGCAATGAAATCTATGTCACCAGGCCCGTAGCAGCACAATGAGTGGATTCGGGTATGGTGATTCTAACTGAAATAAGTCACACAGAAAAAGAAATATCAAAAAATATCACTAATACATGGAATGTAAACTTGGCTACAGAGGAACTGAATTACAAAACAGAACAGGGTCTCAAATTTAGAAAACCAACTTATGCTTGCTTAAGGGGAAAGGTGAGTTGGGGTGCTGCATAAAACCAGAGATTGAAATGAGCACAGATAAAGTTCCTTAAGCTAAATATGGAACAGACAAGAGCTACTCCTTGCTCAACGAAAATGGACTCAACATGCATTATTAAACGCCTAAGAATGTACGTGACTAGTAAGTATCTTAAAACCTATGGATTGCTATGTCTCCAAAAGAGAATCAAACGTGTGTACAGGGGCATAAACGCAGCAGTGATAGGATTGGAGAGTTTCGGTGAGCAAATGAATACCCTTTGAAGTCATATTGCATGGTACCCATTCCACGGGTCTCAACTCTCCAGGTTTAAGGTATTCTTCCTTCAGCTAAAACATTTATGTGGAACCCAGAGTATGATCAACCACGTGATCGGGAGACGTGTTCAGATATGTCTCAGTTTTCGTACCCTGGTACTCGGGTGCAACATTCCAGACGCTTTACTAACACTCTCCCGACTTGGAGAGTCAGTCCCTTTAACCTCCTGTTTGGCCCAGTTTGCAATTTCTGCGGAAGATGAACAGGAATAGCGAGAACCAATGAGAGACTAGCTGGAGGTGTCTGGACGGGCAAATTTAACTCTAATTTCCCACCAGGAAGAGGAAATAACCAAAGGCTCAGCGTGCCGTGCCGGAACCAGATTAGGGCCTGAAGCCATCCTGCGGTGTTGCGGCCAGCTCACAAGAAAACGAGTTGAAGAAAGGAGCTCAGGGGCACTGTAATTCACAAACCTGCAGAGTTATAAATGACAACTATCGTCCAAAAATATACTGAAGTAAGGCTGCCAAGAGGACTTGAAAGCGGGGCAGAATTGCAGGAAACCGATTTCAGGAGGTAGACTGGAATTGCATTGAAAGCATAGGAAAAGAGGCAGAACGTCCACAATGATGCACTTGGCCAAAAAGGGCGTATGCGTTTTTTCCTGAATATATTCAGGAAAAAACGCATACGCCCTTTTTGGCCAACCAAGCAAGCTTGCAAAGGAAATCTGCACTACAATGAAGTCTCACTTCCCCCCGGTCTAAAGGGCCATCTGAAAAAAGTGAAAAATCCAGAAAGGCAGGACAGGCCATGGAGTACTGGGAGCCTTGTTATGCTGATGGGCGGGATGTAAACTGCCAACAGACACTCGGGAGAAGTGTATGGTGTTTCCTGAAACATCTAAAAAACAAAGCAACAGAGCCTAGGGCACTTCCACTTATGGTCCTATAGCTTAGGGAAATTAAAATCAAAAAGATACAGCCACCCCAATGTTTGGGACGCCTCTGTTTACAAGAACCTCGTTTACCGTACAAGTTCAATATCACAGAAAGTGAAAAATGGATAAAGAACTTGTGGTACTTACGTACAATGCAGTATCACTCAGCAGTGAAATCTATGTCATCAGGCCCGTAGCAGCACAATGAGTGGATTCAGGTACGATGATTCTAACTGAAATAAGTCACACAGAAAAAGAAACATCATAAGATATCAGTAATACACGGAATGTAAACTTGGCTACAGAGGAACTGAATTACAGAACAGAACAGGGTCTCAAATTTAGAAAACCAACGTATGCTTGTTTAAGGGTAAAGGTGAGTTGGGGTGCTGCATAAAACCAGAGATTGAAATGAGCACAGATAAAGTTCCTTAAGCCAAATATGGAATAGACAAGAGCTACTCCTTGCTCAACGAAATGGACTCAACACCGCATATTAAACGCCTAAGAATGTACCTGACTCTTAAGTATCTTAAAACCTATGGATTGCTATGTCTCCGAAAGAGAATCAAGCGTGTGTACAGGGACATAAACGCAGCAGTGATAGGATTGGAGAGGTTCGGTGAGCAAATGAAGACCCTTTGAAGTCATATTGCATGGTACCCATTCCACGGGTTTCAACTACCCAGGTTTAAGGTATTCTTCCTTCAGCTAAAACATGCATGTGGAACCTAGAGTATGATCAACCATGTGATCGGGAGACGTGTTCAAATATGTCTCAGTTTTCGTACCCTGGTACTCGGGTGCAACATTCCAGACGCTTTACTAACACTCTCCCGACTTGGAGAGTCAGTCCCTTTAACCTCCTGTTTGGCCCAGTTTGCAATTTCTGCGGAAGATGAACAGGAATAGCGAGAACCAATGAGAGACTAGCTGGAGGTGTCTGGACGGGCAAATTTAACTCTCATTTCCCACCAGGAAGAGGAAATAACCAAAGGCTCAGCGTGCCGTGCCGGAACCAGATTAGGGCCTGAAGCCATCCTGCGGTGTTGCGGCCAGCTCACAAGAAAACGAGTTGAAGAAAGGAGCTCAGGGGCACTGTAATTCACAAACCTGCAGAGTTATAAATGACAGCTATCGTCCAAAAATATACTGAAGTAAGGCTGCCAAGAGGACTTGAAAGCGGGGCAGAATTGCAGGAAACCGATTTCAGGAGGTAGACTGGAATTGCATTGAAAGCATAGGAAAAGAGGCAGAACGTCCACAATGATGCACTTGGCCAAAAAGGGCGTATGCGTTTTTTCCTGAATATATTCAGGAAAAAACGCATACGCCCTTTTTGGCCAACCAAGCAAGCTTGCAAAGGAAATCTGCACTACAATGAAGTCTCACTTCCCCCCGGTCAAAAGGGCCATCTGAAAAAAGTGTAAAATCCAGAAAGGCAGGACAGGCCATAGAGAACTGGGAGCCTTGTTATGCTGATGGGCGGGATGTAAATTGCCAACAGACACTCGGGAGAAGTGTATGGTGTTTCCTGAAACATCTAAAAAACAAAGCAACAGAGCCTAGGGCACTTCCACTTATGGTCCTATAGTTTAGGGAAATTAAAATCAAAAAGACACAGCCACCCCAAAGTTTGGGACGGCTCTGTTTACAACAACCTCGTTTACAGTACAAGTTCAATATCACAGAAAGTGAAAAATGGAGAAAGAAGTTGTGGTACTCATGTACAATGCAATATCACTCAGCAATGAAATCTATGTCACCAGGCCCGTAGCAGCACAATGAGTGGATTCGGGTATGGTGATTCTAACTGAAATAAGTCACACAGAAAAAGAAATATCAAAAAATATCACTAATACATGGAATGTAAACTTGGCTACACAGGAACTGAATTACAGAACAGAACAGGGTCTCAAATTTAGAAAACCAACGTATGCTTGTTTAAGGGTAAAGGTGAGTTGGGGTGCTGCATAAAACCAGAGATTGAAATGAGCACAGATAAAGTTCCTTAAGCCAAATATGGAATAGACAAGAGCTACTCCTTGCTCAACGAAATGGACTCAACACCGCATATTAAACGCCTAAGAATGTACCTGACTCTTAAGTATCTTAAAACCTATGGATTGCTATGTCTCCGAAAGAGAATCAAGCGTGTGTACAGGGACATAAACGCAGCAGTGATAGGATTGGAGAGGTTCGGTGAGCAAATGAAGACCCTTTGAAGTCATATTGCATGGTACCCATTCCACGGGTTTCAACTACCCAGGTTTAAGGTATTCTTCCTTCAGCTAAAACATGCATGTGGAACCTAGAGTATGATCAACCATGTGATCGGGAGACGTGTTCAAATATGTCTCAGTTTTCGTACCCTGGTACTCGGGTGCAACATTCCAGACGCTTTACTAACACTCTCCCGACTTGGAGAGTCAGTCCCTTTAACCTCCTGTTTGGCCCAGTTTGCAATTTCTGCGGAAGATGAACAGGAATAGCGAGAACCAATGAGAGACTAGCTGGAGGTGTCTGGACGGGCAAATTTAACTCTCATTTCCCACCAGGAAGAGGAAATAACCAAAGGCTCAGCGTGCCGTGCCGGAACCAGATTAGGGCCTGAAGCCATCCTGCGGTGTTGCGGCCAGCTCACAAGAAAACGAGTTGAAGAAAGGAGCTCAGGGGCACTGTAATTCACAAACCTGCAGAGTTATAAATGACAGCTATCGTCCAAAAATATACTGAAGTAAGGCTGCCAAGAGGACTTGAAAGCGGGGCAGAATTGCAGGAAACCGATTTCAGGAGGTAGACTGGAATTGCATTGAAAGCATAGGAAAAGAGGCAGAACGTCCACAATGATGCACTTGGCCAAAAAGGGCGTATGCGTTTTTTCCTGAATATATTCAGGAAAAAACGCATACGCCCTTTTTGGCCAACCAAGCAAGCTTGCAAAGGAAATCTGCACTACAATGAAGTCTCACTTCCCCCCGGTCAAAAGGGCCATCTGAAAAAAGTGTAAAATCCAGAAAGGCAGGACAGGCCATAGAGAACTGGGAGCCTTGTTATGCTGATGGGCGGGATGTAAATTGCCAACAGACACTCGGGAGAAGTGTATGGTGTTTCCTGAAACATCTAAAAAACAAAGCAACAGAGCCTAGGGCACTTCCACTTATGGTCCTATAGTTTAGGGAAATTAAAATCAAAAAGACACAGCCACCCCAAAGTTTGGGACGGCTCTGTTTACAACAACCTCGTTTACAGTACAAGTTCAATATCACAGAAAGTGAAAAATGGAGAAAGAAGTTGTGGTACTCATGTACAATGCAATATCACTCAGCAATGAAATCTATGTCACCAGGCCCGTAGCAGCACAATGAGTGGATTCGGGTATGGTGATTCTAACTGAAATAAGTCACACAGAAAAAGAAATATCAAAAAATATCACTAATACATGGAATGTAAACTTGGCTACACAGGAACTGAATTACAGAACAGAACAGGGTCTCAAATTTAGAAAACCAACGTATGCTTGTTTAAGGGTAAAGGTGAGTTGGGGTGCTGCATAAAACCAGAGATTGAAATGAGCACAGATAAAGTTCCTTAAGCCAAATATGGAATAGACAAGAGCTACTCCTTGCTCAACGAAATGGACTCAACACCGCATATTAAACGCCTAAGAATGTACCTGACTCTTAAGTATCTTAAAACCTATGGATTGCTATGTCTCCGAAAGAGAATCAAGCATGTGTACAGGGACATAAACGCAGCAGTGATAGGATTGGAGAGGTTCGGTGAGCAAATGAAGACCCTTTGAAGTCATATTGCATGGTACCCATTCCACGGGTTTCAACTACCCAGGTTTAAGGTATTCTTCCTTCAGCTAAAACATGCATGTGGAACCTAGAGTATGATCAACCATGTGATCGGGAGACGTGTTCAAATATGTCTCAGTTTTCGTACCCTGGTACTCGGGTGCAACATTCCAGACGCTTTACTAACACTCTCCCGACTTGGAGAGTCAGTCCCTTTAACCTCCTGTTTGGCCCAGTTTGCAATTTCTGCGGAAGATGAACAGGAATAGCGAGAACCAATGAGAGACTAGCTGGAGGTGTCTGGACGGGCAAATTTAACTCTCATTTCCCACCAGGAAGAGGAAATAACCAAAGGCTCAGCGTGCCGTGCCGGAACCAGATTAGGGCCTGAAGCCATCCTGCGGTGTTGCGGCCAGCTCACAAGAAAACGAGTTGAAGAAAGGAGCTCAGGGGCACTGTAATTCACAAACCTGCAGAGTTATAAATGACAGCTATCGTCCAAAAATATACTGAAGTAAGGCTGCCAAGAGGACTTGAAAGCGGGGCAGAATTGCAGGAAACCGATTTCAGGAGGTAGACTGGAATTGCATTGAAAGCATAGGAAAAGAGGCAGAACGTCCACAATGATGCACTTGGCCAAAAAGGGCGTATGCGTTTTTTCCTGAATATATTCAGGAAAAAACGCATACGCCCTTTTTGGCCAACCAAGCAAGCTTGCAAAGGAAATCTGCACTACAATGAAGTCTCACTTCCCCCCGGTCAAAAGGGCCATCTGAAAAAAGTGTAAAATCCAGAAAGGCAGGACAGGCCATAGAGAACTGGGAGCCTTGTTATGCTGATGGGCGGGATGTAAATTGCCAACAGACACTCGGGAGAAGTGTATGGTGTTTCCTGAAACATCTAAAAAACAAAGCAACAGAGCCTAGGGCACTTCCACTTATGGTCCTATAGTTTAGGGAAATTAAAATCAAAAAGACACAGCCACCCCAAAGTTTGGGACGGCTCTGTTTACAACAACCTCGTTTACAGTACAAGTTCAATATCACAGAAAGTGAAAAATGGAGAAAGAAGTTGTGGTACTCATGTACAATGCAATATCACTCAGCAATGAAATCTATGTCACCAGGCCCGTAGCAGCACAATGAGTGGATTCGGGTATGGTGATTCTAACTGAAATAAGTCACACAGAAAAAGAAATATCAAAAAATATCACTAATACATGGAATGTAAACTTGGCTACACAGGAACTGAATTACAGAACAGAACAGGGTCTCAAATTTAGAAAACCAACGTATGCTTGTTTAAGGGTAAAGGTGAGTTGGGGTGCTGCATAAAACCAGAGATTGAAATGAGCACAGATAAAGTTCCTTAAGCCAAATATGGAATAGACAAGAGCTACTCCTTGCTCAACGAAATGGACTCAACACCGCATATTAAACGCCTAAGAATGTACCTGACTCTTAAGTATCTTAAAACCTATGGATTGCTATGTCTCCGAAAGAGAATCAAGCGTGTGTACAGGGACATAAACGCAGCAGTGATAGGATTGGAGAGGTTCGGTGAGCAAATGAAGACCCTTTGAAGTCATATTGCATGGTACCCATTCCACGGGTTTCAACTACCCAGGTTTAAGGTATTCTTCCTTCAGCTAAAACATGCATGTGGAACCTAGAGTATGATCAACCATGTGATCGGGAGACGTGTTCAAATATGTCTCAGTTTTCGTACCCTGGTACTCGGGTGCAACATTCCAGACGCTTTACTAACACTCTCCCGACTTGGAGAGTCAGTCCCTTTAACCTCCTGTTTGGCCCAGTTTGCAATTTCTGCGGAAGATGAACAGGAATAGCGAGAACCAATGAGAGACTAGCTGGAGGTGTCTGGACGGGCAAATTTAACTCTCATTTCCCACCAGGAAGAGGAAATAACCAAAGGCTCAGCGTGCCGTGCCGGAACCAGATTAGGGCCTGAAGCCATCCTGCGGTGTTGCGGCCAGCTCACAAGAAAACGAGTTGAAGAAAGGAGCTCAGGGGCACTGTAATTCACAAACCTGCAGAGTTATAAATGACAGCTATCGTCCAAAAATATACTGAAGTAAGGCTGCCAAGAGGACTTGAAAGCGGGGCAGAATTGCAGGAAACCGATTTCAGGAGGTAGACTGGAATTGCATTGAAAGCATAGGAAAAGAGGCAGAACGTCCACAATGATGCACTTGGCCAAAAAGGGCGTATGCGTTTTTTCCTGAATATATTCAGGAAAAAACGCATACGCCCTTTTTGGCCAACCAAGCAAGCTTGCAAAGGAAATCTGCACTACAATGAAGTCTCACTTCCCCCCGGTCAAAAGGGCCATCTGAAAAAAGTGTAAAATCCAGAAAGGCAGGACAGGCCATAGAGAACTGGGAGCCTTGTTATGCTGATGGGCGGGATGTAAATTGCCAACAGACACTCGGGAGAAGTGTATGGTGTTTCCTGAAACATCTAAAAAACAAAGCAACAGAGCCTAGGGCACTTCCACTTATGGTCCTATAGTTTAGGGAAATTAAAATCAAAAAGACACAGCCACCCCAAAGTTTGGGACGGCTCTGTTTACAACAACCTCGTTTACAGTACAAGTTCAATATCACAGAAAGTGAAAAATGGAGAAAGAAGTTGTGGTACTCATGTACAATGCAATATCACTCAGCAATGAAATCTATGTCACCAGGCCCGTAGCAGCACAATGAGTGGATTCGGGTATGGTGATTCTAACTGAAATAAGTCACACAGAAAAAGAAATATCAAAAAATATCACTAATACATGGAATGTAAACTTGGCTACACAGGAACTGAATTACAGAACAGAACAGGGTCTCAAATTTAGAAAACCAACGTATGCTTGTTTAAGGGTAAAGGTGAGTTGGGGTGCTGCATAAAACCAGAGATTGAAATGAGCACAGATAAAGTTCCTTAAGCCAAATATGGAATAGACAAGAGCTACTCCTTGCTCAACGAAATGGACTCAACACCGCATATTAAACGCCTAAGAATGTACCTGACTCTTAAGTATCTTAAAACCTATGGATTGCTATGTCTCCGAAAGAGAATCAAGCATGTGTACAGGGACATAAACGCAGCAGTGATAGGATTGGAGAGGTTCGGTGAGCAAATGAAGACCCTTTGAAGTCATATTGCATGGTACCCATTCCACGGGTTTCAACTACCCAGGTTTAAGGTATTCTTCCTTCAGCTAAAACATGCATGTGGAACCTAGAGTATGATCAACCATGTGATCGGGAGACGTGTTCAAATATGTCTCAGTTTTCGTACCCTGGTACTCGGGTGCAACATTCCAGACGCTTTACTAACACTCTCCCGACTTGGAGAGTCAGTCCCTTTAACCTCCTGTTTGGCCCAGTTTGCAATTTCTGCGGAAGATGAACAGGAATAGCGAGAACCAATGAGAGACTAGCTGGAGGTGTCTGGACGGGCAAATTTAACTCTCATTTCCCACCAGGAAGAGGAAATAACCAAAGGCTCAGCGTGCCGTGCCGGAACCAGATTAGGGCCTGAAGCCATCCTGCGGTGTTGCGGCCAGCTCACAAGAAAACGAGTTGAAGAAAGGAGCTCAGGGGCACTGTAATTCACAAACCTGCAGAGTTATAAATGACAGCTATCGTCCAAAAATATACTGAAGTAAGGCTGCCAAGAGGACTTGAAAGCGGGGCAGAATTGCAGGAAACCGATTTCAGGAGGTAGACTGGAATTGCATTGAAAGCATAGGAAAAGAGGCAGAACGTCCTCAATGATGCACTTGGCCAAAAAGGGCGTATGCGTTTTTTCCTGAATATATTCAGGAAAAAACGCATACGCCCTTTTTGGCCAACCAAGCAAGCTTGCCAAGGAAATCTGCACTAAAATGAAGTCTCACTTCCCCCCGGTCAAAAGGGCCATCTGAAAAAAGTGTAAATTCCAGAAAGGCAGGACAGGCCGTGGAGAACTGGGAGCCTTGTTATGCTGATGGGCGGGATGTAAATTGCCAACAGACACTCGGGAGAAGTGTATGGTGTTTCCTGAAACATCTAAAAAACAAAGCAACAGAGCCTAGGGCACTTCCACTTATGGTCCTATAGTTTAGGGAAATTAAAATCAAAAAGACACAGCCACCCCAAAGTTTGGGACGGCTCTGTTTACAACAACCTCGTTTACAGTACAAGTTCAATATCACAGAAAGTGAAAAATGGAGAAAGAAGTTGTGGTACTCATGTACAATGCAATATCACTCAGCAATGAAATCTATGTCACCAGGCCCGTAGCAGCACAATGAGTGGATTCGGGTATGGTGATTCTAACTGAAATAAGTCACACAGAAAAAGAAATATCAAAAAATATCACTAATACATGGAATGTAAACTTGGCTACAGAGGAACTGAATTACAAAACAGAACAGGGTCTCAAATTTAGAAAACCAACTTATGCTTGCTTAAGGGGAAAGGTGAGTTGGGGTGCTGCATAAAACCAGAGATTGAAATGAGCACAGATAAAGTTCCTTAAGCCAAATATGGAATAGACAAGAGCTACTCCTTGCTCAACGAAATGGACTCAACACGCCATATTAAACGCCTAAGAATGTACGTGACTAGTAAGTATCTTAAAACCTATGGATTGCTATGTCTCCAAAAGAGAATCAAACGTGTGTACAGGGGCATAAACGCAGCAGTGATAGGATTGGAGAGTTTTGGTGAGCAAATGAATACCCTTTGAAGTCATATTGCATGGTACCCATTCCACGGGTCTCAACTCTCCAGGTTTAAGGTATTCTTCCTTCAGCTAAAACATTTATGTGGAACCCAGAGTATGATCAACCACGTGATCGGGAGACGTGTTGAGATATGTCTCAGTTTTCGTACCCTGGTACTCGGGTGCAACATTCCAGACGCTTTACTAACACTCTCCCGACTTGGAGAGTCAGTCCCTTTAACCTCCTGTTTGGCCCAGTTTGCAATTTCTGCGGAAGATGAACAGGAATAGCGAGAACCAATGAGAGACTAGCTGGAGGTGTCTGGACGGGCAAATTTAACTCTCATTTCCCACCAGGAAGAGGAAATAACCAAAGGCTCAGCGTGCCGTGCCGGAACCAGATTAGGGCCTGAAGCCATCCTGCGGTGTTGCGGCCAGCTCACAAGAAAACGAGTTGAAGAAAGGAGCTCAGGGGCACTGTAATTCACAAACCTGCAGAGTTATAAATGACAACTATCGTCCAAAAATATACTGAAGTAAGGCTGCCAAGAGGACTTGAAAGCGGGGCAGAATTGCAGGAAACCGATTTCAGGAGGTAGACTGGAATTGCATTGAAAGCATAGGAAAAGAGGCAGAACGTCCACAATGATGCACTTGGCCAAAAAGGGCGTATGCGTTTTCTCCTGAATATATTCAGGAAAAAACGCATACGCCCTTTTTGGCCAACCAAGCAAGCTTGCAAAGGAAATCTGCACTACAATGAAGTCTCACTTCCCCCCGGTCAAAAGGGCCATCTGAAAAAAGTGTAAAATCCAGAAAGGCAGGACAGGCCATGGAGAACTGGGAGCCTTGTTATGCTGATGGGCGGGATGTAAATTGCCAACAGACACTCGGGAGAAGTGTATGGTGTTTCCTGAAACATCTAAAAAACAAAGCAACAGAGCCTAGGGCACTTCCACTTATGGCCCTATAGCTTAGGGAAATTAAAATCAAAAAGATACAGCCACCCCAATGTTTGGGACGCCTCTGTTTACAAGAACCTCGTTTACCGTACAAGTTCAATATCACAGAAAGTGAAAAATGGATAAAGAACTTGTGGTACTTACGTACAATGCAGTATCACTCAGCAGTGAAATCTATGTCATCAGGCCCGTAGCAGCACAATGAGTGGATTCAGGTACGATGATTCTAACTGAAATAAGTCACACAGAAAAAGAAACATCATAAGATATCAGTAGTACACGGAATGTAAACTTGGCTACACAGGAACTGAATTACAGAACAGAACAGGGTCTCAAATTTAGAAAACCAACTTATGCTTGTTTAAGGGTAAAGGTGAGTTGGGGTGCTGCATAAAACCAGAGATTGAAATGAGCACAGATAAAGTTCCTTAAGCCAAATATGGAATAGACAAGAGCTACTCCTTGCTCAACGAAATGGACTCAACACCGCATATTAAACGCCTAAGAATGTACCTGACTCTTAAGTATCTTAAAACCTATGGATTGCTATGTCTCCGAAAGAGAATCAAGCATGTGTACAGGGACATAAACGCAGCAGTGATAGGATTGGAGAGGTTCGGTGAGCAAATGAAGACCCTTTGAAGTCATATTGCATGGTACCCATTCCACGGGTTTCAACTACCCAGGTTTAAGGTATTCTTCCTTCAGCTAAAACATGCATGTGGAACCTAGAGTATGATCAACCATGTGATCGGGAGACGTGTTCAAATATGTCTCAGTTTTCGTACCCTGGTACTCGGGTGCAACATTCCAGACGCTTTACTAACACTCTCCCGACTTGGAGAGTCAGTCCCTTTAACCTCCTGTTTGGCCCAGTTTGCAATTTCTGCGGAAGATGAACAGGAATAGCGAGAACCAATGAGAGACTAGCTGGAGGTGTCTGGACGGGCAAATTTAACTCTCATTTCCCACCAGGAAGAGGAAATAACCAAAGGCTCAGCGTGCCGTGCCGGAACCAGATTAGGGCCTGAAGCCATCCTGCGGTGTTGCGGCCAGCTCACAAGAAAACGAGTTGAAGAAAGGAGCTCAGGGGCACTGTAATTCACAAACCTGCAGAGTTATAAATGACAACTATCGTCCAAAAATATACTGAAGTAAGGCTGCCAAGAGGACTTGAAAGCGGGGCAGAATTGCAGGAAACCGATTTCAGGAGGTAGACTGGAATTGCATTGAAAGCATAGGAAAAGAGGCAGAACGTCCACAATGATGCACTTGGCCAAAAAGGGCGTATGCGTTTTTTCCTGAATATATTCAGGAAAAAACGCATACGCCCTTTTTGACCAACCAAGCAAGCTTGCAAAGGAAATCTGCACTACAATGAAGTCTCACTTCCCCCCGGTCAAAAGGGCCATCTGAAAAAAGTGTAAAATCCAGAAAGGCAGGACAGGCCATGGAGAACTGGGAGCCTTGTTATGCTGATGGGCGGGATGTCAATTGCCAACAGACACTCGGGAGAAGTGTATGGTGTTTCCTGAAACATCTAAAAAACAAAGCAACAGAGCCTAGGGCACTTCCACTTATGGTCCTATAGCTTAGGGAAATTAAAATCAAAAAGATACAGCCACCCCAATGTTTGGGACGCCTCTGTTTACAAGAACCTCGTTTACCGTACAAGTTCAATATCACAGAAAGTGAAAAATGGATAAAGAACTTGTGGTACTTACGTACAATGCAGTATCACTCAGCAGTGAAATCTATGTCATCAGGCCCGTAGCAGCACAATGAGTGGATTCAGGTACGATGATTCTAACTGAAATAAGTCACACAGAAAAAGAAACATCATAAGATATCAGTAATACACGGAATGTAAACTTGGCTACACAGGAACTGAATTACAGAACAGAACAGGGTCTCAAATTTAGAAAACCAACTTATGCTTGTTTAAGGGGAAAGGTGAGTTGGGGTGCTGCATAAAACCAGAGATTGAAATGAGCACAGATAAAGTTCCTTAAGCCAAATATGGAATAGACAAGAGCTACTCCTTGCTCAACGAAATGGACTCAACACCGCATATTAAACGCCTAAGAATGTACCTGACTCTTAAGTATCTTAAAACCTATGGATTGCTATGTCTCCGAAAGAGAATCAAGGCATGTGTACAGGGACATAAACGCAGCAGTGATAGGATTGGAGAGGTTCGGTGAGCAAATGAAGACCCTTTGAAGTCATATTGCATGGTACCCATTCCACGGGTTTCAACTACCCAGGTTTAAGGTATTCTTCCTTCAGCTAAAACATGCATGTGGAACCTAGAGTATGATCAACCATGTGATCGGGAGACGTGTTCAAATATGTCTCAGTTTTCGTACCCTGGTACTCGGGTGCAACATTCCAGACGCTTTACTAACACTCTCCCGACTTGGAGAGTCAGTCCCTTTAACCTCCTGTTTGGCCCAGTTTGCAATTTCTGCGGAAGATGAACAGGAATAGCGAGAACCAATGAGAGACTAGCTGGAGGTGTCTGGACGGGCAAATTTAACTCTCATTTCCCACCAGGAAGAGGAAATAACCAAAGGCTCAGCGTGCCGTGCCGGAACCAGATTAGGGCCTGAAGCCATCCTGCGGTGTTGCGGCCAGCTCACAAGAAAACGAGTTGAAGAAAGGAGCTCAGGGGCACTGTAATTCACAAACCTGCAGAGTTATAAATGACAACTATCGTCCAAAAATATACTGAAGTACGGCTGCCAAGAGGACTTGAAAGCGGGGCAGAATTGCAGGAAACCGATTTCAGGAGGTAGACTGGAATTGCATTGAAAGCATAGGAAAAGAGGCAGAACGTCCACAATGATGCACTTGGCCAAAAAGGGCGTATGCGTTTTTTCCTGAATATATTCAGGAAAAAACGCATACGCCCTTTTTGGCCAACCAAGCAAGCTTGCAAAGGAAATCTGCACTACAATGAAGTCTCACTTCCCCCCGGTCAAAAGGGCCATCTGAAAAAAGTGTAAAATCCAGAAAGGCAGGACAGGCCATGGAGAACTGGGAGCCTTGTTATGCTGATGGGCGGGATGTCAATTGCCAACAGACACTCGGGAGAAGTGTATGGTGTTTCCTGAAACATCTAAAAAACAAAGCAACAGAGCCTAGGGCACTTCCACTTATGGTCCTATAGCTTAGGGAAATTAAAATCAAAAAGATACAGCCACCCCAATGTTTGGGACGCCTCTGTTTACAAGAACCTCGTTTACCGTACAAGTTCAATATCACAGAAAGTGAAAAATGGATAAAGAACTTGTGGTACTTACGTACAATGCAGTATCACTCAGCAGTGAAATCTATGTCATCAGGCCCGTAGCAGCACAATGAGTGGATTCAGGTACGATGATTCTAACTGAAATAAGTCACACAGAAAAAGAAACATCATAAGATATCAGTAATACACGGAATGAAAACTTGGCTACACAGGAACTGAATTACAGAACAGAACAGGGTCTCAAATTTAGAAAACCAACTTATGCTTGTTTAAGGGTAAAGGTGAGTTGGGGTGCTGCATAAAACCAGAGATTGAAATGAGCACAGATAAAGTTCCTTAAGCCAAATATGGAATAGACAAGAGCTACTCCTTGCTCAACGAAATGGACTCAACACCGCATATTAAACGCCTAAGAATGTACCTGACTCTTAAGTATCTTAAAACCTATGGATTGCTATGTCTCCGAAAGAGAATCAAGCATGTGTACAGGGACATAAACGCAGCAGTGATAGGATTGGAGAGGTTCGGTGAGCAAATGAAGACCCTTTGAAGTCATATTGCATGGTACCCATTCCACGGGTTTCAACTACCCAGGTTTAAGGTATTCTTCCTTCAGCTAAAACATGCATGTGGAACGTAGAGTATAATCAACCATGTGATTGGGAGACGTGTTCAAATATGTCTCAGTTTTCGTACGCTGGTACTCGGGTGCAACATTCCAGACGCTTTACTAACACTCTCCCGACTTGGAGAGTCAGTCCCTTTAACCTCCTGTTTGGCCCAGTTTGCAATTTCTGCGGAAGATGAACAGGAATAGCGAGAACCAATGAGAGACTAGCTGGAGGTGTCTGGACGGGCAAATTTAACTCTCATTTCCCACCAGGAAGAGGAAATAACCAAAGGCTCAGCGTGCCGTGCCGGAACCAGATTAGGGCCTGAAGCCATCCTGCGGTGTTGCGGCCAGCTCACAAGAAAGCGAGTTGAAGAAAGGAGCTCAGGGGCACTGTAATTCACAAACCTGCAGAGTTATAAATGACAGCTATCGTCCAAAAATATACTGAAGTAAGGCTGCCAAGAGGACTTGAAAGCGGGGCAGAATTGCAGGAAACCGATTTCAGGAGGTAGACTGGAATTGCATTGAAAGCATAGGAAAAGAGGCAGAACGTCCACAATGATGCACTTGGCCAAAAAGGGCGTATGCGTTTTTTCCTGAATATATTCAGGAAAAAACGCATACGCCCTTTTTGGCCAACCAAGCAAGCTTGCAAAGGAAATCTGCACTACAATGAAGTCTCACTCCCCCCTCCCCCCGGTCAAAAGGGCCATCTGAAAAAAGTGTAAAATCCAGAAAGGCAGGACAGGCCATGGAGAACTGGGAGCCTTGTTATGCTGATGGGCGGGATGTCAATTGCCAACAGACACTCAGGAGAAGTGTATGGTGTTTCCTGAAACATCTAAAAAACAAAGCAACAGAGCCTAGGGCACTTCCACTTATGGTCCTATAGCTTAGGGAAATTAAAATCAAAAAGATACAGCCACCCCAATGTTTGGGACGCCTCTGTTTACAAGAACCTCGTTTAACGTACAAGTTCAATATCACAGAAAGTGAAAAATGGATAAAGAACTTGTGGTACTTACGTACAATGCAGTATCACTCAGCAGTGAAATCTATGTCATCAGGCCCGTAGCAGCACAATGAGTGGATTCAGGTACGATGATTCTAACTGAAATAAGTCACACAGAAAAAGAAACATCATAAGATATCAGTAATACACGGAATGTAAACTTGGCTACACAGGAACTGAATTACAGAACAGAACAGGGTCTCAAATTTAGAAAACCAACTTATGCTTGTTTAAGGGTAAAGGTGAGTTGGGGTGCTGCATAAAACCAGAGATTGAAATGAGCACAGATAAAGTTCCTTAAGCCAAATATGGAATAGACAAGAGCTACTCCTTGCTCAACGAAATGGACTCAACACCGCATATTAAACGCCTAAGAATGTACCTGACTCTTAAGTATCTTAAAACCTATGGATTGCTATGTCTCCGAAAGAGAATCAAGCATGTGTACAGGGACATAAACGCAGCAGTGATAGGATTGGAGAGGTTCGGTGAGCAAATGAAGACCCTTTGAAGTCATATTGCATGGTACCCATTCCACGGGTTTCAACTACCCAGGTTTAAGGTATTCTTCCTTCAGCTAAAACATGCATGTGGAACGTAGAGTATAATCAACCATGTGATCGGGAGACGTGTTCAAATATGTCTCAGTTTTCGTACCCTGGTACTCGGGTGCAACATTCCAGACGCTTTACTAACACTCTCCCGACTTGGAGAGTCAGTCCCTTTAACCTCCTGTTTGGCCCAGTTTGCAATTTCTGCGGAAGATGAACAGGAATAGCGAGAACCAATGAGAGACTAGCTGGAGGTGTCTGGACGGGCAAATTTAACTCTCATTTCCCACCAGGAAGAGGAAATAACCAAAGGCTCAGCGTGCCGTGCCGGAACCAGATTAGGGCCTGAAGCCATCCTGCGGTGTTGCGGCCAGCTCACAAGAAAACGAGTTGAAGAAAGGAGCTCAGGGGCACTGTAATTCACAAACCTGCAGAGTTATAAATGACAACTATCGTCCAAAAATATACTGAAGTAAGGCTGCCAAGAGGACTTGAAAGCGGGGCAGAATTGCAGGAAACCGATTTCAGGAGGTAGACTGGAATTGCATTGAAAGCATAGGAAAAGAGGCAGAACGTCCACAATGATGCACTTGGCCAAAAAGGGCGTATGCGTTTTTTCCTGAATATATTCAGGAAAAAACGCATACGCCCTTTTTGGCCAACCAAGCAAGCTTGCAAAGGAAATCTGCACTACAATGAAGTCTCACTTCCCCCCGGTCAAAAGGGCCATCTGAAAAAAGTGTAAAATCCAGAAAGGCAGGACAGGCCATGGAGAACTGGGAGCCTTGTTATGCTGATGGGCGGTATGTCAATTGCCAACAGACACTCGGGAGAAGTGTATGGTGTTTCCTGAAACATCTAAAAAACAAAGCAACAGAGCCTAGGGCACTTCCACTTATGGTCCTATAGCTTAGGGAAATTAAAATCAAAAAGACACAGCCACCCCAATGTTTGGGACGCCTCTGTTTACAAGAACCTCGTTTACCGTACAAGTTCAATATCACAGAAAGTGAAAAATGGATAAAGAACTTGTGGTACTTACGTACAATGCAGTATCACTCAGCAGTGAAATCTATGTCATCAGGCCCGTAGCAGCACAATGAGTGGATTCAGGTACGATGATTCTAACTGAAATAAGTCACACAGAAAAAGAAACATCATAAGATATCAGTAATACACGGAATGTAAACTTGGCTACACAGGAACTGAATTACAGAACAGAACAGGGTCTCAAATTTAGAAAACCAACTTATGCTTGTTTAAGGGTAAAGGTGAGTTGGGGTGCTGCATAAAACCAGAGATTGAAATGAGCACAGATAAAGTTCCTTAAGCCAAATATGGAATAGACAAGAGCTACTCCTTGCTCAACGAAATGGACTCAACACCGCATATTAAACGCCTAAGAATGTACCTGACTCTTAAGTATCTTAAAACCTATGGATTGCTATGTCTCCGAAAGAGAATCAAGCATGTGTACAGGGACATAAACGCAGCAGTGATAGGATTGGAGAGGTTCGGTGAGCAAATGAAGACCCTTTGAAGTCATATTGCATGGTACCCATTCCACGGGTTTCAACTACCCAGGTTTAAGGTATTCTTCCTTCAGCTAAAACATGCATGTGGAACCTAGAGTATGATCAACCATGTGATCGGGAGACGTGTTCAAATATGTCTCAGTTTTCGTACCCTGGTACTCGGGTGCAACATTCCAGATGCTTTACTAACACTCTCCCGACTTGGAGAGTCAGTCCCTTTAACCTCCTGTTTGGCCCAGTTTGCAATTTCTGCGGAAGATGAACAAGAATAGCGAGAACCAATGAGAGACTAGCTGGAGGTGTCTGGACGGGCAAATTTAACTCTCATTTCCCACCAGGAAGAGGAAATAACCAAAGGCTCAGCGTGCCGTGCCGGAACCAGATTAGGGCCTGAAGCCATCCTGCGGTGTTGCGGCCAGCTCACAAGAAAACGAGTTGAAGAAAGGAGCTCAGGGGCACTGTAATTCACAAACCTGCAGAGTTATAAATGACAGCTATCGTCCAAAAATATACTGAAGTAAGGCTGCCAAGAGGACTTGAAAGCGGGGCAGAATTGCAGGAAACCGATTTCAGGAGGTAGACTGGAATTGCATTGAAAGCATAGGAAAAGAGGCAGAACGTCCACAATGATGCACTTGGCCAAAAAGGGCGTATGCGTTTTTTCCTGAATATATTCAGGAAAAAACGCATACGCCCTTTTTGGCCAACCAAGCAAGCTTGCAAAGGAAATCTGCACTACAATGAAGTCTCACTTCGCCCCGGTCAAAAGGGCCATCTGAAAAAAGTGTAAAATCCAGAAAGGCAGGACAGGCCATGGAGAACTGGGAGCCTTGTTATGCTGATGGGCGGGATGTAAATTGCCAACAGACACTCGGGAGAAGTGTATGGTGTTTCCTGAAACATCTAAAAAACAAAGCAACAGAGCCTAGGGCACTTCCACTTATGGTCCTATAGCTTAGGGAAATTAAAATCAAAAAGATACAGCCACCCCAATGTTTGGGACGCCTCTGTTTACAAGAACCTCGTTTACCGTACAAGTTCAATATCACAGAAAGTGAAAAATGGATAAAGAACTTGTGGTACTTACGTACAATGCAGTATCACTCAGCAGTGAAATCTATGTCATCAGGCCCGTAGCAGCACAATGAGTGGATTCAGGTACGATGATTCTAACTGAAATAAGTCACACAGAAAAAGAAACATCATAAGATATCAGTAATACACGGAATGTAAACTTGGCTACACAGGAACTGAATTACAGAACAGAACAGGGTCTCAAATTTAGAAAACCAACTTATGCTTGTTTAAGGGTAAAGGTGAGTTGGGGTGCTGCATAAAACCAGAGATTGAAATGAGCACAGATAAAGTTCCTTAAGCCAAATATGGAATAGACAAGAGCTACTCCTTGCTCAACGAAATGGACTCAACACCGCATATTAAACGCCTAAGAATGTACCTGACTCTTAAGTATCTTAAAACCTATGGATTGCTATGTCTCCGAAAGAGAATCAAGCATGTGTACAGGGACATAAACGCAGCAGTGATAGGATTGGAGAGGTTCGGTGAGCAAATGAAGACCCTTTGAAGTCATATTGCATGGTACCCATTCCACGGGTTTCAACTACCCAGGTTTAAGGTATTCTTCCTTCAGCTAAAACATGCATGTGGAACCCAGAGTATGATCAACCACGTGATCGGGAGACGTGTTGAGATATGTCTCAGTTTTCGTACCCTGGTACTCTGGTGCAACATTCCAGACGCTTTACTAACACTCTCCCCACTTGGAGAGTCAGTGCCTTTAACCTCCTGTTTGGCCCAGTTTGCAATTTCTGCGGAACATGTACAGGAATAAGGAGAACCAATGACAGACTAGCTGGAGGTGTCTGGACGGGCAAATTTAACTCTCATTTCCCACCAGGAAGAGGAATTAACCAAAGGCTCAGCGTGCCGTGCCAGAACCAGATTAGGGCCTGAAGCCATCCTGCGGTGTTGCGGCCAGCTCACAAGAAAGCGAGTTGAAGAAAGGAGCTCAGGGGCACTGTAATTCACAAACCTGCAGAGTTATAAATGACAGCTATCGTCCAAAAATATACTGAAGTAAGGCTGCCAAGAGGACTTGAAAGCGGGGCAGAATTGCAGGAAACTGGTTTCAGGAGGTAGACTGGAATTGCATTGAAAGCATAGGAAAAGAGGCAGAACGTCCACAATGATGCACTTGGCCAAAAAGGGCGTATGCGTTTTTTCCTGAATATATTCAGGAAAAAACGCATACGCCCTTTTTGGCCAACCAAGCAAGCTTGCAAAGGAAATCTGCACTACAATGAAGTCTCACTTCCCCCCGGTCAAAAGGGCCATCTGAAAAAAGTGTAAAATCCAGAAAGGCAGGACAGGCCATGGAGAACTGGGAGCCTTGTTATGCAGATGGGCGGGATGTACATTGCCAACAGACACTCGGGAGGAGTGTATGGTGTTTCCTGAAACATCTAAAAAACAAAGCAACAGAGCCTAGGGCACTTCCACTTATGGTCCTATAGTTTAGGGAAATTAAAATCAAAAAGACACAGCCACCCCAAAGTTTCGGACGGCTCTGTTTACAACAACCTCGTTTACAGTACAAGTTCAATATCACAGAAAGTGAAAAATGGAGAAAGAAGTTGTGGTACTCATGTACAATGCAATATCACTCAGCAATGAAATCTATGTCACCAGGCCCGTAGCAGCACAATGAGTGGATTCGGGTATGGTGATTCTAACTGAAATAAGTCACACAGAAAAAGAAATATCAAAAAATATCACTAATACATGGAATGTAAACTTGGCTACAGAGGAACTGAATTACAAAACAGAACAGGGTCTCAAATTTAGAAAACCAACTTATGCTTGCTTAAAGGGAAAGGTGAGTTGGGGTGCTGCATAAAACCAGAGATTGAAATGAGCACAGATAAAGTTCCTTAAGCTAAATATGGAACAGACAAGAGCTACTCCTTGCTCAACGAAATGGACTCAACACGCCATATTAAACGCCTAAGAATATACGTGACTAGTAAGTATCTTAAAACCTATGGATTGCTATGTCTCCAAAAGAGAATCAAGCGTGTGTACAGGGACATAAACGCAGCAGTGATAGGATTGGAGAGGTTCGGTGAGCAAATGAAGACCCTTTGAAGTCATATTGCATGGTACCCATTCCACGGGTCTCAACTCTCCAGGTTTAAGGTATTCTTCCTTCAGCTAAAACATGCATGTGGAACCCAGAGTATGATCAACCACGTGATCGGGAGACGTGTTGAGATATGTCTCAGTTTTCGTACCCTGGTACTCGGGTGCAACATTCCAGACGCTTTACTAACACTCTC
The DNA here is from genome assembly GCF_963455315.2 of Globicephala melas. Lineage (NCBI taxonomy): Eukaryota > Metazoa > Chordata > Mammalia > Artiodactyla > Delphinidae > Globicephala > Globicephala melas. The sequence goes on along the minus strand of NW_027207672.1, from coordinate 53,616 downwards.
CCGACTTGGAGAGTCAGTCCCTTTAACCTCCTGTTTGGCCCAGTTTGCAATTTCTGCGGAAGATGAACAGGAATAGCGAGAACCAATGAGAGACTAGCTGGAGGTGTCTGGACGGGCAAATTTAACTCTCATTTCCCACCAGGAAGAGGAAATAACCAAAGGCTCAGCGTGCCGTGCCGGAACCAGATTAGGGCCTGAAGCCATCCTGCGGTGTTGCGGCCAGCTCACAAGAAAACGAGTTGAAGAAAGGAGCTCAGGGGCACTGTAATTCACAAACCTGCAGAGTTATAAATGACAACTATCGTCCAAAAATATACTGAAGTAAGGCTGCCAAGAGGACTTGAAAGCGGGGCAGAATTGCAGGAAACCGATTTCAGGAGGTAGACTGGAATTGCATTGAAAGCATAGGAAAAGAGGCAGAACGTCCACAATGATGCACTTGGCCAAAAAGGGCGTATGCGTTTTTTCCTGAATATATTCAGGAAAAAACGCATACGCCCTTTTTGGCCAACCAAGCAAGCTTGCAAAGGAAATCTGCACTACAATGAAGTCTCACTTCCCCCCGGTCAAAAGGGCCATCTGAAAAAAGTGTAAAATCCAGAAAGGCAGGACAGGCCATGGAGAACTGGGAGCCTTGTTATGCTGATGGGCGGGATGTAAACTGCCAACAGACACTCGGGAGAAGTGTATGGTGTTTCCTGAAACATCTAAAAAACAAAGCAACAGAGCCTAGGGCACTTCCACTTATGGTCCTATAGCTTAGGGAAATTAAAATCAAAAAGATACAGCCACCCCAATGTTTGGGACGCCTCTGTTTACAAGAACCTCGTTTACCGTACAAGTTCAATATCACAGAAAGTGAAAAATGGATAAAGAACTTGTGGTACTTACGTACAATGCAGTATCACTCAGCAGTGAAATCTATGTCATCAGGCCCGTAGCAGCACAATGAGTGGATTCAGGTACGATGATTCTAACTGAAATAAGTCACACAGAAAAAGAAACATCATAAGATATCAGTAATACACGGAATGTAAACTTGGCTACACAGGAACTGAATTACAGAACAGAACAGGGTCTCAAATTTAGAAAACCAACTTATGCTTGTTTAAGGGTAAAGGTGAGTTGGGGTGCTGCATAAAACCAGAGATTGAAATGAGCACAGATAAAGTTCCTTAAGCCAAATATGGAATAGACAAGAGCTACTCCTTGCTCAACGAAATGGACTCAACACCGCATATTAAACGCCTAAGAATGTACCTGACTCTTAAGTATCTTAAAACCTATGGATTGCTATGTCTCCGAAAGAGAATCAAGCATGTGTACAGGGACATAACCGCAGCAGTGATAGGATTGGAGAGGTTCGGTGAGCAAATGAAGACCCTTTGAAGTCATATTGCATGGTACCCATTCCACGGGTTTCAACTACCCAGGTTTAAGGTATTCTTCCTTCAGCTAAAACATGCATGTGGAACCTAGAGTATGATCAACCATGTGATCGGGAGACGTGTTCAAATATGTCTCAGTTTTCGTACCCTGGTACTCGGGTGCAACATTCCAGACGCTTTACTAACACTCTCCCGACTTGGAGAGTCAGTCCCTTTAACCTCCTGTTTGGCCCAGTTTGCAATTTCTGCGGAAGATGAACAGGAATAGCGAGAACCAATGAGAGACTAGCTGGAGGTGTCTGGACGGGCAAATTTAACTCTCATTTCCCACCAGGAAGAGGAAATAACCAAAGGCTCAGCATGCCGTGCCGGAACCAGATTAGGGCCTGAAGCCATCCTGCGGTGTTGCGGCCAGCTCACAAGAAAACGAGTTGAAGAAAGGAGCTCAGGGGCACTGTAATTCACAAACCTGCAGAGTTATAAATGACAGCTATCGTCCAAAAATATACTGAAGTAAGGCTGCCAAGAGGACTTGAAAGCGGGGCAGAATTGCAGGAAACCGATTTCAGGAGGTAGACTGGAATTGCATTGAAAGCATAGGAAAAGAGGCAGAACGTCCACAATGATGCACTTGGCCAAAAAGGGCGTATGCGTTTTTTCCTGAATATATTCAGGAAAAAACGCATACGCCCTTTTTGGCCAACCAAGCAAGCTTGCAAAGGAAATCTGCACTACAATGAAGTCTCACTTCGCCCCGGTCAAAAGGGCCATCTGAAAAAAGTGTAAAATCCAGAAAGGCAGGACAGGCCATGGAGAACTGGGAGCCTTGTTATGCTGATGGGCGGGATGTAAATTGCCAACAGACACTCGGGAGAAGTGTATGGTGTTTCCTGAAACATCTAAAAAACAAAGCAACAGAGCCTAGGGCACTTCCACTTATGGTCCTATAGCTTAGGGAAATTAAAATCAAAAAGATACAGCCACCCCAATGTTTGGGACGCCTCTGTTTACAAGAACCTCGTTTACCGTACAAGTTCAATATCACAGAAAGTGAAAAATGGATAAAGAACTTGTGGTACTTACGTACAATGCAGTATCACTCAGCAGTGAAATCTATGTCATCAGGCCCGTAGCAGCACAATGAGTGGATTCAGGTACGATGATTCTAACTGAAATAAGTCACACAGAAAAAGAAACATCATAAGATATCAGTAATACACGGAATGTAAACTTGGCTACACAGGAACTGAATTACAGAACAGAACAGGGTCTCAAATTTAGAAAACCAACTTATGCTTGTTTAAGGGGAAAGGTGAGTTGGGGTGCTGCATAAAACCAGAGATTGAAATGAGCACAGATAAAGTTCCTTAAGCCAAATATGGAATAGACAAGAGCTACTCCTTGCTCAACGAAATGGACTCAACACCGCATATTAAACGCCTAAGAATGTACCTGACTCTTAAGTATCTTAAAACCTATGGATTGCTATGTCTCCGAAAGAGAATCAAGCATGTGTACAGGGACATAAACGCAGCAGTGATAGGATTGGAGAGGTTCGGTGAGCAAATGAAGACCCTTTGAAGTCATATTGCATGGTACCCATTCCACGGGTTTCAACTACCCAGGTTTAAGGTATTCTTCCTTCAGCTAAAACATGCATGTGGAACCTAGAGTATGATCAACCATGTGATCGGGAGACGTGTTCAAATATGTCTCAGTTTTCGTACCCTGGTACTCGGGTGCAACATTCCAGACGCTTTACTAACACTCTCCCGACTTGGAGAGTCAGTCCCTTTAACCTCCTGTTTGGCCCAGTTTGCAATTTCTGCGGAAGATGAACAGGAATAGCGAGAACCAATGAGAGACTAGCTGGAGGTGTCTGGACGGGCAAATTTAACTCTCATTTCCCACCAGGAAGAGGAAATAACCAAAGGCTCAGCGTGCCGTGCCGGAACCAGATTAGGGCCTGAAGCCATCCTGCGGTGTTGCGGCCAACTCACAAGAAAACGAGTTGAAGAAAGGAGCTCAGGGGCACTGTAATTCACAAACCTGCAGAGTTATAAATGACAACTATCGTCCAAAAATATACTGAAGTAAGGCTGCCAAGAGGACTTGAAAGCGGGGCAGAATTGCAGGAAACCGATTTCAGGAGGTAGACTGGAATTGCATTGAAAGCATAGGAAAAGAGGCAGAACGTCCACAATGATGCACTTGGCCAAAAAGGGCGTATGCGTTTTTTCCTGAATATATTCAGGAAAAAACGCATACGCCCTTTTTGGCCAACCAAGCAAGCTTGCAAAGGAAATCTGCACTACAATGAAGTCTCACTTCCCCCCGGTCAAAAGGGCCATCTGAAAAAAGTGTAAAATCCAGAAAGGCAGGACAGGCCATGGAGAACTGGGAGCCTTGTTATGCTGATGGGCGGGATGTAACTTGCCAACAGACACTCGGGAGAAGTGTATGGTGTTTCCTGAAACATCTAAAAAACAAAGCAACAGAGCCTAGGGCACTTCCACTTATGGTCCTATAGCTTAGGGAAATTAAAATCAAAAAGATACAGCCACCCCAATGTTTGGGACGCCTCTGTTTACAAGAACCTCGTTTACCGTACAAGTTCAATATCACAGAAAGTGAAAAATGGATAAAGAACTTGTGGTACTTACGTACAATGCAGTATCACTCAGCAGTGAAATCTATGTCATCAGGCCCGTAGCAGCACAATGAGTGGATTCAGGTACGATGATTCTAACTGAAATAAGTCACACAGAAAAAGAAACATCATAAGATATCAGTAATACACGGAATGTAAACTTGGCTACACAGGAACTGAATTACAGAACAGAACAGGGTCTCAAATTTAGAAAACCAACTTATGCTTGTTTAAGGGTAAAGGTGAGTTGGGGTGCTGCATAAAACCAGAGATTGAAATGAGCACAGATAAAGTTCCTTAAGCCAAATATGGAATAGACAAGAGCTACTCCTTGCTCAACGAAATGGACTCAACACCGCATATTAAACGCCTAAGAATGTACCTGACTCTTAAGTATCTTAAAACCTATGGATTGCTATGTCTCCGAAAGAGAATCAAGCATGTGTACAGGGACATAACCGCAGCAGTGATAGGATTGGAGAGGTTCGGTGAGCAAATGAAGACCCTTTGAAGTCATATTGCATGGTACCCATTCCACGGGTTTCAACTACCCAGGTTTAAGGTATTCTTCCTTCAGCTAAAACATGCATGTGGAACCTAGAGTATGATCAACCATGTGATCGGGAGACGTGTTCAAATATGTCTCAGTTTTCGTACCCTGGTACTCGGGTGCAACATTCCAGACGCTTTACTAACACTCTCCCGACTTGGAGAGTCAGTCCCTTTAACCTCCTGTTTGGCCCAGTTTGCAATTTCTGCGGAAGATGAACAGGAATAGCGAGAACCAATGAGAGACTAGCTGGAGGTGTCTGGACGGGCAAATTTAACTCTCATTTCCCACCAGGAAGAGGAAATAACCAAAGGCTCAGCGTGCCGTGCCGGAACCAGATTAGGGCCTGAAGCCATCCTGCGGTGTTGCGGCCAACTCACAAGAAAACGAGTTGAAGAAAGGAGCTCAGGGGCACTGTAATTCACAAACCTGCAGAGTTATAAATGACAACTATCGTCCAAAAATATACTGAAGTAAGGCTGCCAAGAGGACTTGAAAGCGGGGCAGAATTGCAGGAAACCGATTTCAGGAGGTAGACTGGAATTGCATTTAAAGCATAGGAAAAGAGGCAGAACGTCCACAATGATGCACTTGGCCAAAAAGGGCGTATGCGTTTTTTCCTGAATATATTCAGGAAAAAACGCATACGCCCTTTTTGGCCAACCAAGCAAGCTTGCAAAGGAAATCTGCACTACAATGAAGTCTCACTTCGCCCCGGTCAAAAGGGCCATCTGAAAAAAGTGTAAAATCCAGAAAGGCAGGACAGGCCATGGAGAACTGGGAGCCTTGTTATGCTGATGGGCGGGATGTAAATTGCCAACAGACACTCGGGAGAAGTGTATGGTGTTTCCTGAAACATCTAAAAAACAAAGCAACAGAGCCTAGGGCACTTCCACTTATGGTCCTATAGCTTAGGGAAATTAAAATCAAAAAGATACAGCCACCCCAATGTTTGGGACGCCTCTGTTTACAAGCACCTCGTTTACCGTACAAGTTCAATATCACAGAAAGTGAAAAATGGATAAAGAACTTGTGGTACTTACGTACAATGCAGTATCACTCAGCAGTGAAATCTATGTCATCAGGCCCGTAGCAGCACAATGAGTGGATTCAGGTACGATGATTCTAACTGAAATAAGTCACACAGAAAAAGAAACATCATAAGATATCAGTAATACACGGAATGTAAACTTGGCTACACAGGAACTGAATTACAGAACAGAACAGGGTCTCAAATTTAGAAAACCAACTTATGCTTGTTTAAGGGGAAAGGTGAGTTGGGGTGCTGCATAAAACCAGAGATTGAAATGAGCACAGATAAAGTTCCTTAAGCCAAATATGGAATAGACAAGAGCTACTCCTTGCTCAACGAAATGGACTCAACACCGCATATTAAACGCCTAAGAATGTACCTGACTCTTAAGTATCTTAAAACCTATGGATTGCTATGTCTCCGAAAGAGAATCAAGCATGTGTACAGGGACATAAACGCAGCAGTGATAGGATTGGAGAGGTTCGGTGAGCAAATGAAGACCCTTTGAAGTCATATTGCATGGTACCCATTCCACGGGTTTCAACTACCCAGGTTTAAGGTATTCTTCCTTCAGCTAAAACATGCATGTGGAACCTAGAGTATGATCAACCATGTGATCGGGAGACGTGTTCAAATATGTCTCAGTTTTCGTACCCTGGTACTCGGGTGCAACATTCCAGACGCTTTACTAACACTCTCCCGACTTGGAGAGTCAGTCCCTTTAACCTCCTGTTTGGCCCAGTTTGCAATTTCTGCGGAAGATGAACAGGAATAGCGAGAACCAATGAGAGACTAGCTGGAGGTGTCTGGACGGGCAAATTTAACTCTCATTTCCCACCAGGAAGAGGAAATAACCAAAGGCTCAGCGTGCCGTGCCGGAACCAGATTAGGGCCTGAAGCCATCCTGCGGTGTTGCGGCCAACTCACAAGAAAACGAGTTGAAGAAAGGAGCTCAGGGGCACTGTAATTCACAAACCTGCAGAGTTATAAATGACAACTATCGTCCAAAAATATACTGAAGTAAGGCTGCCAAGAGGACTTGAAAGCGGGGCAGAATTGCAGGAAACCGATTTCAGGAGGTAGACTGGAATTGCATTGAAAGCATAGGAAAAGAGGCAGAACGTCCACAATGATGCACTTGGCCAAAAAGGGCGTATGCGTTTTTTCCTGAATATATTCAGGAAAAAACGCATACGCCCTTTTTGGCCAACCAAGCAAGCTTGCAAAGGAAATCTGCACTACAATGAAGTCTCACTTCCCCCCGGTCAAAAGGGCCATCTGAAAAAAGTGTAAAATCCAGAAAGGCAGGACAGGCCATGGAGAACTGGGAGCCTTGTTATGCTGATGGGCGGGATGTAACTTGCCAACAGACACTCGGGAGAAGTGTATGGTGTTTCCTGAAACATCTAAAAAACAAAGCAACAGAGCCTAGGGCACTTCCACTTATGGTCCTATAGCTTAGGGAAATTAAAATCAAAAAGATACAGCCACCCCAATGTTTGGGACGCCTCTGTTTACAAGAACCTCGTTTACCGTACAAGTTCAATATCACAGAAAGTGAAAAATGGATAAAGAACTTGTGGTACTTACGTACAATGCAGTATCACTCAGCAGTGAAATCTATGTCATCAGGCCCGTAGCAGCACAATGAGTGGATTCAGGTACGATGATTCTAACTGAAATAAGTCACACAGAAAAAGAAACATCATAAGATATCAGTAATACACGGAATGTAAACTTGGCTACACAGGAACTGAATTACAGAACAGAACAGGGTCTCAAATTTAGAAAACCAACTTATGCTTGTTTAAGGGTAAAGGTGAGTTGGGGTGCTGCATAAAACCAGAGATTGAAATGAGCACAGATAAAGTTCCTTAAGCCAAATATGGAATAGACAAGAGCTACTCCTTGCTCAACGAAATGGACTCAACACCGCATATTAAACGCCTAAGAATGTACCTGACTCTTAAGTATCTTAAAACCTATGGATTGCTATGTCTCCGAAAGAGAATCAAGCATGTGTACAGGGACATAAACGCAGCAGTGATAGGATTGGAGAGGTTCGGTGAGCAAATGAAGACCCTTTGAAGTCATATTGCATGGTACCCATTCCACGGGTTTCAACTACCCAGGTTTAAGGTATTCTTCCTTCAGCTAAAACATGCATGTGGAACCTAGAGTATGATCAACCATGTGATCGGGAGACGTGTTCAAATATGTCTCAGTTTTCGTACCCTGGTACTCGGGTGCAACATTCCAGACGCTTTACTAACACTCTCCCGACTTGGAGAGTCAGTCCCTTTAACCTCCTGTTTGGCCCAGTTTGCAATTTCTGCGGAAGATGAACAGGAATAGCGAGAACCAATGAGAGACTAGCTGGAGGTGTCTGGACGGGCAAATTTAATTCTCATTTCCCACCAGGAAGAGGAAATAACCAAAGGCTCAGCGTGCCGTGCCGGAACCAGATTAGGGCCTGAAGCCATCCTGCGGTGTTGCGGCCAGCTCACAAGAAACCGAGTTGAAGAAAGGAGCTCAGGGGCACTGTAATTCACAAACCTGCAGAGTTATAAATGACAACTATCGTCCAAAAATATATTGAAGTAAGGCTGCCAAGAGGACTTGAAAGCGGGGCAGAATTGCAGGAAACCGATTTCAGGAGGTAGACTGGAATTGCATTGAAAGCATAGGAAAAGAGGCAGAACGTCCACAATGATGCACTTGGCCAAAAAGGGCGTATGCGTTTTTTCCTGAATATATTCAGGAAAAAACGCATACACACTTTTTGGCCAACCAAGCAAGCTTGCAAAGGAAATCTGCACTACAATGAAGTCTCACTTCCCCCCGGTCAAAAGGGCCATCTGAAAAAAGTGTAAAATCCAGAAAGGCAGGACAGGCCATGGAGAACTGGGAGCCTTGTTATGCTGATGGGCGGGATGTAAACTGCCAACAGACACTCGGGAGAAGTGTATGGTGTTTCCTGAAACATCTAAAAAACAAAGCAACAGAGCCTAGGGCACTTCCACTTATGGTCCTATAGCTTAGGGAAATTAAAATCAAAAAGATACAGCCACCCCAATGTTTGGGACGCCTCTGTTTACAAGAACCTCGTTTACCGTACAAGTTCAATATCACAGAAAGTGAAAAATGGATAAAGAACTTGTGGTACTTACGTACAATGCAGTATCACTCAGCAGTGAAATCTATGTCATCAGGCCCGTAGCAGCACAATGAGTGGATTCAGGTACGATGATTCTAACTGAAATAAGTCACACAGAAAAAGAAACATCATAAGATATCAGTAATACACGGAATGTAAACTTGGCTACACAGGAACTGAATTACAGAACAGAACAGGGTCTCAAATTTAGAAAACCAACTTATGCTTGTTTAAGGGGAAAGGTGAGTTGGGGTGCTGCATAAAACCAGAGATTGAAATGAGCACAGATAAAGTTCCTTAAGCCAAATATGGAATAGACAAGAGCTACTCCTTGCTCAACGAAATGGACTCAACACCGCATATTAAACGCCTAAGAATGTACCTGACTCTTAAGTATCTTAAAACCTATGGATTGCTATGTCTCCGAAAGAGAATCAAGCATGTGTACAGGGACATAAACGCAGCAGTGATAGGATTGGAGAGGTTCGGTGAGCAAATGAAGACCCTTTGAAGTCATATTGCATGGTACCCATTCCACGGGTTTCAACTACCCAGGTTTAAGGTATTCTTCCTTCAGCTAAAACATGCATGTGGAACCTAGAGTATGATCAACCATGTGATCGGGAGACGTGTTCAAATATGTCTCAGTTTTCGTACCCTGGTACTCGGGTGCAACATTCCAGACGCTTTACTAACACTCTCCCGACTTGGAGAGTCAGTCCCTTTAACCTCCTGTTTGGCCCAGTTTGCAATTTCTGCGGAAGATGAACAGGAATAGCGAGAACCAATGAGAGACTAGCTGGAGGTGTCTGGACGGGCAAATTTAACTCTCATTTCCCACCAGGAAGAGGAAATAACCAAAGGCTCAGCGTGCCGTGCCGGAACCAGATTAGGGCCTGAAGCCATCCTGCGGTGTTGCGGCCAACTCACAAGAAAACGAGTTGAAGAAAGGAGCTCAGGGGCACTGTAATTCACAAACCTGCAGAGTTATAAATGACAACTATCGTCCAAAAATATACTGAAGTAAGGCTGCCAAGAGGACTTGAAAGCGGGGCAGAATTGCAGGAAACCGATTTCAGGAGGTAGACTGGAATTGCATTGAAAGCATAGGAAAAGAGGCAGAACGTCCACAATGATGCACTTGGCCAAAAAGGGCGTATGGTTTTTTCCTGAATATATTCAGGAAAAAACGCATACGCCCTTTTTGGCCAACCAAGGAAGCTTGCAAAGGAAATCTGCACTATAATGAAGTCTCACTTCGCCCCGGTCAAAAGGGCCATCTGAAAAAAGTGTAAAATCCAGAAAGGCAGGACAGGCCATGGAGAACTGGGAGCCTTGTTATGCTGATGGGCGGGATGTAAATTGCCAACAGACACTCGGGAGAAGTGTATGGTGTTTCCTGAAACATCTAAAAAACAAAGCAACAGAGCCTAGGGCACTTCCACTTATGGTCCTATAGCTTAGGGAAATTAAAATCAAAAAGATACAGCCACCCCAATGTTTGGGACGCCTCTGTTTACAAGAACCTCGTTTACCGTACAAGTTCAATATCACAGAAAGTGAAAAATGGATAAAGAACTTGTGGTACTTACGTACAATGCAGTATCACTCAGCAGTGAAATCTATGTCATCAGGCCCATAGCAGCACAATGAGTGGATTCAGGTACGATGATTCTAACTGAAATAAGTCACACAGAAAAAGAAACATCATAAGATATCAGTAATACACGGAATGTAAACTTGGCTACACAGGAACTGAATTCCAAAACAGAACAGGGTCTCAAATTTAGAAAACCAACTTATGCTTGTTTAAGGGTAAAGGTGAGTTGGGGTGCTGCATAAAACCAGAGATTGAAATGAGCACAGATAAAGTTCCTTAAGCCAAATATGGAATAGACAAGAGCTACTCCTTGCTCAACGAAATGGACTCAACACCGCATATTAAACGCCTAAGAATGTACCTGACTCTTAAGTATCTTAAAACCTATGGATTGCTATGTCTCCGAAAGAGAATCAAGCATGTGTACAGGGACATAAACGCAGCAGTGATAGGATTGGAGAGGTTCGGTGAGCAAATGAAGACCCTTTGAAGTCATATTGCATGGTACCCATTCCACGGGTTTCAACTACCCAGGTTTAAGGTATTCTTCCTTCAGCTAAAACATGCATGTGGAACCTAGAGTATGATCAACCATGTGATCGGGAGACGTGTTCAAATATGTCTCAGTTTTCGTACCCTGGTACTCGGGTGCAACATTCCAGACGCTTTACTAACACTCTCCCGACTTGGAGAGTCAGTCCCTTTAACCTCCTGTTTGGCCCAGTTTGCAATTTCTGCGGAAGATGAACAGGAATAGCGAGAACCAATGAGAGACTAGCTGGAGGTGTCTGGACGGGCAAATTTAACTCTCATTTCCCACCAGGAAGAGGAAATAACCAAAGGCTCAGCGTGCCGTGCCGGAACCAGATTAGGGCCTGAAGCCATCCTGCGGTGTTGCGGCCAACTCACAAGAAAACGAGTTGAAGAAAGGAGCTCAGGGGCACTGTAATTCACAAACCTGCAGAGTTATAAATGACAACTATCGTCCAAAAATATACTGAAGTAAGGCTGCCAAGAGGACTTGAAAGCGGGGCAGAATTGCAGGAAACCGATTTCAGGAGGTAGACTGGAATTGCATTGAAAGCATAGGAAAAGAGGCAGAACGTCCACAATGATGCACTTGGCCAAAAAGGGCGTATGCGTTTTTTCCTGAATATATTCAGGAAAAAACGCATACGCCCTTTTTGGCCAACCAAGCAAGCTTGCAAAGGAAATCTGCACTACAATGAAGTCTCACTTCCCCCCGGTCAAAAGGGCCATCTGAAAAAAGTGTAAAATCCAGAAAGGCAGGACAGGCCATGGAGAACTGGGAGCCTTGTTATGCTGATGGGCGGGATGTAACTTGCCAACAGACACTCGGGAGAAGTGTATGGTGTTTCCTGAAACATCTAAAAAACAAAGCAACAGAGCCTAGGGCACTTCCACTTATGGTCCTATAGCTTAGGGAAATTAAAATCAAAAAGATACAGCCACCCCAATGTTTGGGACGCCTCTGTTTACAAGAACCTCGTTTACCGTACAAGTTCAATATCACAGAAAGTGAAAAATGGATAAAGAACTTGCGGTACTTACGTACAATGCAGTATCACTCAGCAGTGAAATCTATGTCATCAGGCCCGTAGCAGCACAATGAGTGGATTCAGGTACGATGATTCTAACTGAAATAAGTCACACAGAAAAAGAAACATCATAAGATATCAGTAATACACGGAATGTAAACTTGGCTACACAGGAACTGAATTACAGAACAGAACAGGGTCTCAAATTTAGAAAACCAACTTATGCTTGTTTAAGGGTAAAGGTGAGTTGGGGTGCTGCATAAAACCAGAGATTGAAATGAGCACAGATAAAGTTCCTTAAGCCAAATATGGAATAGACAAGAGCTACTCCTTGCTCAACGAAATGGACTCAACACCGCATATTAAACGCCTAAGAATGTACCTGACTCTTAAGTATCTTAAAACCTATGGATTGCTATGTCTCCGAAAGAGAATCAAGCATGTGTACAGGGACATAAACGCAGCAGTGATAGGATTGGAGAGGTTCGGTGAGCAAATGAAGACCCTTTGAAGTCATATTGCATGGTACCCATTCCACGGGTTTCAACTACCCAGGTTTAAGGTATTCTTCCTTCAGCTAAAACATGCATGTGGAACCCAGAGTATGATCAACCACGTGATCGGGAGACGTGTTGAGATATGTCTCAGTTTTCGTACCCTGGTACTCTGGTGCAACATTCCAGACGCTTTACTAACACTCTCCCCACTTGGAGAGTCAGTGCCTTTAACCTCCTGTTTGGCCCAGTTTGCAATTTCTGCGGAACATGTACAGGAATAAGGAGAACCAATGACAGACTAGCTGGAGGTGTCTGGACGGGCAAATTTAACTCTCATTTCCCACCAGGAAGAGGAATTAACCAAAGGCTCAGCGTGCCGTGCCAGAACCAGATTAGGGCCTGAAGCCATCCTGCGGTGTTGCGGCCAGCTCACAAGAAAACGAGTTGAAGAAAGGAGCTCAGGGGCACTGTAATTCACAAACCTGCAGAGTTATAAATGACAGCTATCGTCCAAAAATATACTGAAGTAAGGCTGCCAAGAGGACTTGAAAGCGGGGCAGAATTGCAGGAAACTGGTTTCAGGAGGTAGACTGGAATTGCATTGAAAGCATAGGAAAAGAGGCAGAACGTCCACAATGATGCACTTGGCCAAAAAGGGCGTATGCGTTTTTTCCTGAATATATTCAGGAAAAAACGCATACGCCCTTTTTGGCCAACCAAGCAAGCTTGCAAAGGAAATCTGCACTACAATGAAGTCTCACTTCCCCCCGGTCAAAAGGGCCATCTGAAAAAAGTGTAAAATCCAGAAAGGCAGGACAGGCCATGGAGAACTGGGAGCCTTGTTATGCAGATGGACGGGATGTACATTGCCAACAGACACTCGGGAGGAGTGTATGGTGTTTCCTGAAACATCTAAAAAACAAAGCAACAGAGCCTAGGGCACTTCCACTTATGGTCCTATAGTTTAGGGAAATTAAAATCAAAAAGACACAGCCACCCCAAAGTTTGGGACGGCTCTGTTTACAACAACCTCGTTTACAGTACAAGTTCAATATCACAGAAAGTGAAAAATGGAGAAAGAAGTTGTGGTACTCATGTACAATGCAATATCACTCAGCAATGAAATCTATGTCACCAGGTCCGTAGCAGCACAATGAGTGGATTCGGGTATGGTGATTCTAACTGAAATAAGTCACACAGAAAAAGAAATATCAAAAAATATCACTAATACATGGAATGTAAACTTGGCTACAGAGGAACTGAATTACAAAACAGAACAGGGTCTCAAATTTAGAAAACCAACTTATGCTTGCTTAAAGGGAAAGGTGAGTTGGGGTGCTGCATAAAACCAGAGATTGAAATGAGCACAGATAAAGTTCCTTAAGCTAAATATGGAACAGACAAGAGCTACTCCTTGCTCAACGAAATGGACTCAACACGCCATATTAAACGCCTAAGAATATACGTGACTAGTAAGTATCTTAAAACCTATGGATTGCTATGTCTCCAAAAGAGAATCAAGCGTGTGTACAGGGACATAAACGCAGCAGTGATAGGATTGGAGAGGTTCGGTGAGCAAATGAAGACCCTTTGAAGTCATATTGCATGGTACCCATTCCACGGGTCTCAACTCTCCAGGTTTAAGGTATTCTTCCTTCAGCTAAAACATGCATGTGGAACCCAGAGTATGATCAACCACGTGATCGGGAGACGTGTTGAGATATGTCTCAGTTTTCGTACCCTGGTACTCGGGTGCAACATTCCAGACGCTTTACTAACACTCTCCCGACTTGGAGAGTCAGTCCCTTTAACCTCCTGTTTGGCCCAGTTTGCAATTTCTGCGGAAGATGAACAGGAATAGCGAGAACCAATGAGAGACTAGCTGGAGGTGTCTGGACGGGCAAATTTAACTCTCATTTCCCACCAGGAAGAGGAAATAACCAAAGGCTCAGCGTGCCGTGCCGGAACCAGATTAGGGCCTGAAGCCATCCTGCGGTGTTGCGGCCAGCTCACAAGAAAACGAGTTGAAGAAAGGAGCTCAGGGGCACTGTAATTCACAAACCTGCAGAGTTATAAATGACAACTATCGTCCAAAAATATATTGAAGTAAGGCTGCCAAGAGGACTTGAAAGCGGGGCAGAATTGCAGGAAACCGATTTCAGGAGGTAGACTGGAATTGCATTGAAAGCATAGGAAAAGAGGCAGAACGTCCACAATGATGCACTTGGCCAAAAAGGGCGTATGCGTTTTTTCCTGAATATATTCAGGAAAAAACGCATACACACTTTTTGGCCAACCAAGCAAGCTTGCAAAGGAAATCTGCACTACAATGAAGTCTCACTTCCCCCCGGTCAAAAGGGCCATCTGAAAAAAGTGTAAAATCCAGAAAGGCAGGACAGGCCATGGAGAACTGGGAGCCTTGTTATGCTGATGGGCGGGATGTAAACTGCCAACAGACACTCGGGAGAAGTGTATGGTGTTTCCTGAAACATCTAAAAAACAAAGCAACAGAGCCTAGGGCACTTCCACTTATGGTCCTATAGCTTAGGGAAATTAAAATCAAAAAGATACAGCCACCCCAATGTTTGGGACGCCTCTGTTTACAAGAACCTCGTTTACCGTACAAGTTCAATATCACAGAAAGTGAAAAATGGATAAAGAACTTGTGGTACTTACGTACAATGCAGTATCACTCAGCAGTGAAATCTATGTCATCAGGCCCGTAGCAGCACAATGAGTGGATTCAGGTACGATGATTCTAACTGAAATAAGTCACACAGAAAAAGAAACATCATAAGATATCAGTAATACACGGAATGTAAACTTGGCTACACAGGAACTGAATTACAGAACAGAACAGGGTCTCAAATTTAGAAAACCAACTTATGCTTGTTTAAGGGGAAAGGTGAGTTGGGGTGCTGCATAAAACCAGAGATTGAAATGAGCACAGATAAAGTTCCTTAAGCCAAATATGGAATAGACAAGAGCTACTCCTTGCTCAACGAAATGGACTCAACACCGCATATTAAACGCCTAAGAATGTACCTGACTCTTAAGTATCTTAAAACCTATGGATTGCTATGTCTCCGAAAGAGAATCAAGCATGTGTACAGGGACATAAACGCAGCAGTGATAGGATTGGAGAGGTTCGGTGAGCAAATGAAGACCCTTTGAAGTCATATTGCATGGTACCCATTCCACGGGTTTCAACTACCCAGGTTTAAGGTATTCTTCCTTCAGCTAAAACATGCATGTGGAACCTAGAGTATGATCAACCATGTGATCGGGAGACGTGTTCAAATATGTCTCAGTTTTCGTACCCTGGTACTCGGGTGCAACATTCCAGACGCTTTACTAACACTCTCCCGACTTGGAGAGTCAGTCCCTTTAACCTCCTGTTTGGCCCAGTTTGCAATTTCTGCGGAAGATGAACAGGAATAGCGAGAACCAATGAGAGACTAGCTGGAGGTGTCTGGACGGGCAAATTTAACTCTCATTTCCCACCAGGAAGAGGAAATAACCAAAGGCTCAGCGTGCCGTGCCGGAACCAGATTAGGGCCTGAAGCCATCATGCGGTGTTGCGGCCAACTCACAAGAAAACGAGTTGAAGAAAGGAGCTCAGGGGCACTGTAATTCACAAACCTGCAGAGTTATAAATGACAACTATCGTCCAAAAATATACTGAAGTAAGGCTGCCAAGAGGACTTGAAAGCGGGGCAGAATTGCAGGAAACCGATTTCAGGAGGTAGACTGGAATTGCATTGAAAGCATAGGAAAAGAGGCAGAACGTCCACAATGATGCACTTGGCCAAAAAGGGCGTATGCGTTTTTTCCTGAATATATTCAGGAAAAAACGCATACGCCCTTTTTGGCCAACCAAGCAAGCTTGCAAAGGAAATCTGCACTACAATGAAGTCTCACTTCCCCCCGGTCAAAAGGGCCATCTGAAAAAAGTGTAAAATCCAGAAAGGCAGGACAGGCCATGGAGAACTGGGAGCCTTGTTATGCTGATGGGCGGGATGTAAATTGCCAACAGACACTCGGGAGAAGTGTATGGTGTTTCCTGAAACATCTAAAAAACAAAGCAACAGAGCCTAGGGCACTTCCACTTATGGTCCTATAGCTTAGGGAAATTAAAATCAAAAAGATACAGCCACCCCAATGTTTGGGACGCCTCTGTTTACAAGAACCTCGTTTACCGTACAAGTTCAATATCACAGAAAGTGAAAAATGGATAAAGAACTTGTGGTACTTACGTACAATGCAGTATCACTCAGCAGTGAAATCTATGTCATCAGGCCCGTAGCAGCACAATGAGTGGATTCAGGTACGATGATTCTAACTGAAATAAGTCACACAGAAAAAGAAACATCATAAGATATCAGTAATACACGGAATGTAAACTTGGCTACACAGGAACTGAATTACAGAACAGAACAGGGTCTCAAATTTAGAAAACCAACTTATGCTTGTTTAAGGGTAAAGGTGAGTTGGGGTGCTGCATAAAACCAGAGATTGAAATGAGCACAGATAAAGTTCCTTAAGCCAAATATGGAATAGACAAGAGCTACTCCTTGCTCAACGAAATGGACTCAACACCGCATATTAAACGCCTAAGAATGTACCTGACTCTTAAGTATCTTAAAACCTATGGATTGCTATGTCTCCGAAAGAGAATCAAGCATGTGTACAGGGACATAAACGCAGCAGTGATAGGATTGGAGAGGTTCGGTGAGCAAATGAAGACCCTTTGAAGTCATATTGCATGGTACCCATTCCACGGGTTTCAACTACCCAGGTTTAAGGTATTCTTCCTTCAGCTAAAACATGCATGTGGAACCTAGAGTATGATCAACCATGTGATCGGGAGACGTGTTCAAATATGTCTCAGTTTTCGTACCCTGGTACTCGGGTGCAACATTCCAGACGCTTTACTAACACTCTCCCGACTTGGAGAGTCAGTCCCTTTAACCTCCTGTTTGGCCCAGTTTGCAATTTCTGCGGAAGATGAACAGGAATAGCGAGAACCAATGAGAGACTAGCTGGAGGTGTCTGGACGGGCAAATTTAACTCTCATTTCCCACCAGGAAGAGGAAATAACCAAAGGCTCAGCGTGCCGTGCCGGAACCAGATTAGGGCCTGAAGCCATCCTGCGGTGTTGCGGCCAGCTCACAAGAAAACGAGTTGAAGAAAGGAGCTCAGGGGCACTGTAATTCACAAACCTGCAGAGTTATAAATGACAACTATCGTCCAAAAATATACTGAAGTAAGGCTGCCAAGAGGACTTGAAAGCGGGGCAGAATTGCAGGAAACCGATTTCAGGAGGTAGACTGGAATTGCATTGAAAGCATAGGAAAAGAGGCAGAACGTCCACAATGATGCACTTGGCCAAAAAGGGCGTATGCGTTTTTTCCTGAATATATTCAGGAAAAAACGCATACGCCCTTTTTGGCCAACCAAGCAAGCTTGCAAAGGAAATCTGCACTACAATGAAGTCTCACTTCCCCCCGGTCAAAAGGGCCATCTGAAAAAAGTGTAAAATCCAGAAAGGCAGGACAGGCCATGGAGAACTGGGAGCCTTGTTATGCTGATGGGCGGGATGTAAATTGCCAACAGACACTCGGGAGAAGTGTATGGTGTTTCCTGAAACATCTAAAAAACAAAGCAACAGAGCCTAGGGCACTTCCACTTATGGTCCTATAGCTTAGGGAAATTAAAATCAAAAAGATACAGCCACCCCAATGTTTGGGACGCCTCTGTTTACAAGAACCTCGTTTACCGTACAAGTTCAATATCACAGAAAGTGAAAAATGGATAAAGAACTTGTGGTACTTACGTACAATGCAGTATCACTCAGCAGTGAAATCTATGTCATCAGGCCCGTAGCAGCACAATGAGTGGATTCAGGTACGATGATTCTAACTGAAATAAGTCACACAGAAAAAGAAACATCATAAGATATCAGTAATACACGGAATATAAACTTGGCTACACAGGAACTGAATTACAGAACAGAACAGGGTCTCAAATTTAGAAAACCAACTTATGCTTGTTTAAGGGGAAAGGTGAGTTGGGGTGCTGCATAAAACCAGAGATTGAAATGAGCACAGATAAAGTTCCTTAAGCCAAATATGGAATAGACAAGAGCTACTCCTTGCTCAACGAAATGGACTCAACACCGCATATTAAACGCCTAAGAATGTACCTGACTCTTAAGTATCTTAAAACCTATGGATTGCTATGTCTCCGAAAGAGAATCAAGCATGTGTACAGGGACATAAACGCAGCAGTGATAGGATTGGAGAGGTTTGGTGAGCAAATGAAGACCCTTTGAAGTCATATTGCATGGTACCCATTCCACGGGTTTCAACTACCCAGGTTTAAGGTATTCTTCCTTCAGCTAAAACATGCATGTGGAACCTAGAGTATGATCAACCATGTGATCGGGAGACGTGTTCAAATATGTCTCAGTTTTCGTACCCTGGTACTCGGGTGCAACATTCCAGACGCTTTACTAACACTCTCCCGACTTGGAGAGTCAGTCCCTTTAACCTCCTGTTTGGCCCAGTTTGCAATTTCTGCGGAAGATGAACAGGAATAGCGAGAACCAATGAGAGACTAGCTGGAGGTGTCTGGACGGGCAAATTTAACTCTCATTTCCCACCAGGAAGAGGAAATAACCAAAGGCTCAGCGTGCCGTGCCGGAACCAGATTAGGGCCTGAAGCCATCCTGCGGTGTTGCGGCCAACTCACAAGAAAACGAGTTGAAGAAAGGAGCTCAGGGGCACTGTAATTCACAAACCTGCAGAGTTATAAATGACAACTATCGTCCAAAAATATACTGAAGTAAGGCTGCCAAGAGGACTTGAAAGCGGGGCAGAATTGCAGGAAACCGATTTCAGGAGGTAGACTGGAATTGCATTGAAAGCATAGGAAAAGAGGCAGAACGTCCACAATGATGCACTTGGCCAAAAAGGGCGTATGCGTTTTTTCCTGAATATATTCAGGAAAAAACGCATACGCCCTTTTTGGCCAACCAAGCAAGCTTGCAAAGGAAATCTGCACTACAATGAAGTCTCACTTCCCCCCGGTCAAAAGGGCCATCTGAAAAAAGTGTAAAATCCAGAAAGGCAGGACAGGCCATGGAGAACTGGGAGCCTTGTTATGCTGATGGGCGGGATGTAACTTGCCAACAGACACTCGGGAGAAGTGTATGGTGTTTCCTGAAACATCTAAAAAACAAAGCAACAGAGCCTAGGGCACTTCCACTTATGGTCCTATAGCTTAGGGAAATTAAAATCAAAAAGATACAGCCACCCCAATGTTTGGGACGCCTCTGTTTACAAGAACCTCGTTTACCGTACAAGTTCAATATCACAGAAAGTGAAAAATGGATAAAGAACTTGCGGTACTTACGTACAATGCAGTATCACTCAGCAGTGAAATCTATGTCATCAGGCCCGTAGCAGCACAATGAGTGGATTCAGGTACGATGATTCTAACTGAAATAAGTCACACAGAAAAAGAAACATCATAAGATATCAGTAATACACGGAATGTAAACTTGGCTACACAGGAACTGAATTACAGAACAGAACAGGGTCTCAAATTTAGAAAACCAACTTATGCTTGTTTAAGGGTAAAGGTGAGTTGGGGTGCTGCATAAAACCAGAGATTGAAATGAGCACAGATAAAGTTCCTTAAGCCAAATATGGAATAGACAAGAGCTACTCCTTGCTCAACGAAATGGACTCAACACCGCATATTAAACGCCTAAGAATGTACCTGACTCTTAAGTATCTTAAAACCTATGGATTGCTATGTCTCCGAAAGAGAATCAAGCATGTGTACAGGGACATAAACGCAGCAGTGATAGGATTGGAGAGGTTCGGTGAGCAAATGAAGACCCTTTGAAGTCATATTGCATGGTACCCATTCCACGGGTTTCAACTACCCAGGTTTAAGGTATTCTTCCTTCAGCTAAAACATGCATGTGGAACCCAGAGTATGATCAACCACGTGATCGGGAGACGTGTTGAGATATGTCTCAGTTTTCGTACCCTGGTACTCTGGTGCAACATTCCAGACGCTTTACTAACACTCTCCCCACTTGGAGAGTCAGTGCCTTTAACCTCCTGTTTGGCCCAGTTTGCAATTTCTGCGGAACATGTACAGGAATAAGGAGAACCAATGACAGACTAGCTGGAGGTGTCTGGACGGGCAAATTTAACTCTCATTTCCCACCAGGAAGAGGAATTAACCAAAGGCTCAGCGTGCCGTGCCAGAACCAGATTAGGGCCTGAAGCCATCCTGCGGTGTTGCGGCCAGCTCACAAGAAAACGAGTTGAAGAAAGGAGCTCAGGGGCACTGTAATTCACAAACCTGCAGAGTTATAAATGACAGCTATCGTCCAAAAATATACTGAAGTAAGGCTGCCAAGAGGACTTGAAAGCGGGGCAGAATTGCAGGAAACTGGTTTCAGGAGGTAGACTGGAATTGCATTGAAAGCATAGGAAAAGAGGCAGAACGTCCACAATGATGCACTTGGCCAAAAAGGGCGTATGCGTTTTTTCCTGAATATATTCAGGAAAAAACGCATACGCCCTTTTTGGCCAACCAAGCAAGCTTGCAAAGGAAATCTGCACTACAATGAAGTCTCACTTCCCCCCGGTCAAAAGGGCCATCTGAAAAAAGTGTAAAATCCAGAAAGGCAGGACAGGCCATGGAGAACTGGGAGCCTTGTTATGCAGATGGACGGGATGTACATTGCCAACAGACACTCGGGAGGAGTGTATGGTGTTTCCTGAAACATCTAAAAAACAAAGCAACAGAGCCTAGGGCACTTCCACTTATGGTCCTATAGTTTAGGGAAATTAAAATCAAAAAGACACAGCCACCCCAAAGTTTGGGACGGCTCTGTTTACAACAACCTCGTTTACAGTACAAGTTCAATATCACAGAAAGTGAAAAATGGAGAAAGAAGTTGTGGTACTCATGTACAATGCAATATCACTCAGCAATGAAATCTATGTCACCAGGTCCGTAGCAGCACAATGAGTGGATTCGGGTATGGTGATTCTAACTGAAATAAGTCACACAGAAAAAGAAATATCAAAAAATATCACTAATACATGGAATGTAAACTTGGCTACAGAGGAACTGAATTACAAAACAGAACAGGGTCTCAAATTTAGAAAACCAACTTATGCTTGCTTAAAGGGAAAGGTGAGTTGGGGTGCTGCATAAAACCAGAGATTGAAATGAGCACAGATAAAGTTCCTTAAGCTAAATATGGAACAGACAAGAGCTACTCCTTGCTCAACGAAATGGACTCAACACGCCATATTAAACGCCTAAGAATATACGTGACTAGTAAGTATCTTAAAACCTATGGATTGCTATGTCTCCAAAAGAGAATCAAGCGTGTGTACAGGGACATAAACGCAGCAGTGATAGGATTGGAGAGGTTCGGTGAGCAAATGAAGACCCTTTGAAGTCATATTGCATGGTACCCATTCCACGGGTCTCAACTCTCCAGGTTTAAGGTATTCTTCCTTCAGCTAAAACATGCATGTGGAACCCAGAGTATGATCAACCACGTGATCGGGAGACGTGTTGAGATATGTCTCAGTTTTCGTACCCTGGTACTCGGGTGCAACATTCCAGACGCTTTACTAACACTCTCCCGACTTGGAGAGTCAGTCCCTTTAACCTCCTGTTTGGCCCAGTTTGCAATTTCTGCGGAAGATGAACAGGAATAGCGAGAACCAATGAGAGACTAGCTGGAGGTGTCTGGACGGGCAAATTTAACTCTCATTTCCCACCAGGAAGAGGAAATAACCAAAGGCTCAGCGTGCCGTGCCGGAACCAGATTAGGGCCTGAAGCCATCCTGCGGTGTTGCGGCCAGCTCACAAGAAAACGAGTTGAAGAAAGGAGCTCAGGGGCACTGTAATTCACAAACCTGCAGAGTTATAAATGACAACTATCGTCCAAAAATATATTGAAGTAAGGCTGCCAAGAGGACTTGAAAGCGGGGCAGAATTGCAGGAAACCGATTTCAGGAGGTAGACTGGAATTGCATTGAAAGCATAGGAAAAGAGGCAGAACGTCCACAATGATGCACTTGGCCAAAAAGGGCGTATGCGTTTTTTCCTGAATATATTCAGGAAAAAACGCATACACACTTTTTGGCCAACCAAGCAAGCTTGCAAAGGAAATCTGCACTACAATGAAGTCTCACTTCCCCCCGGTCAAAAGGGCCATCTGAAAAAAGTGTAAAATCCAGAAAGGCAGGACAGGCCATGGAGAACTGGGAGCCTTGTTATGCTGATGGGCGGGATGTAAACTGCCAACAGACACTCGGGAGAAGTGTATGGTGTTTCCTGAAACATCTAAAAAACAAAGCAACAGAGCCTAGGGCACTTCCACTTATGGTCCTATAGCTTAGGGAAATTAAAATCAAAAAGATACAGCCACCCCAATGTTTGGGACGCCTCTGTTTACAAGAACCTCGTTTACCGTACAAGTTCAATATCACAGAAAGTGAAAAATGGATAAAGAACTTGTGGTACTTACGTACAATGCAGTATCACTCAGCAGTGAAATCTATGTCATCAGGCCCGTAGCAGCACAATGAGTGGATTCAGGTACGATGATTCTAACTGAAATAAGTCACACAGAAAAAGAAACATCATAAGATATCAGTAATACACGGAATGTAAACTTGGCTACACAGGAACTGAATTACAGAACAGAACAGGGTCTCAAATTTAGAAAACCAACTTATGCTTGTTTAAGGGGAAAGGTGAGTTGGGGTGCTGCATAAAACCAGAGATTGAAATGAGCACAGATAAAGTTCCTTAAGCCAAATATGGAATAGACAAGAGCTACTCCTTGCTCAACGAAATGGACTCAACACCGCATATTAAACGCCTAAGAATGTACCTGACTCTTAAGTATCTTAAAACCTATGGATTGCTATGTCTCCGAAAGAGAATCAAGCATGTGTACAGGGACATAAACGCAGCAGTGATAGGATTGGAGAGGTTCGGTGAGCAAATGAAGACCCTTTGAAGTCATATTGCATGGTACCCATTCCACGGGTTTCAACTACCCAGGTTTAAGGTATTCTTCCTTCAGCTAAAACATGCATGTGGAACCTAGAGTATGATCAACCATGTGATCGGGAGACGTGTTCAAATATGTCTCAGTTTTCGTACCCTGGTACTCGGGTGCAACATTCCAGACGCTTTACTAACACTCTCCCGACTTGGAGAGTCAGTCCCTTTAACCTCCTGTTTGGCCCAGTTTGCAATTTCTGCGGAAGATGAACAGGAATAGCGAGAACCAATGAGAGACTAGCTGGAGGTGTCTGGACGGGCAAATTTAACTCTCATTTCCCACCAGGAAGAGGAAATAACCAAAGGCTCAGCGTGCCGTGCCGGAACCAGATTAGGGCCTGAAGCCATCATGCGGTGTTGCGGCCAACTCACAAGAAAACGAGTTGAAGAAAGGAGCTCAGGGGCACTGTAATTCACAAACCTGCAGAGTTATAAATGACAACTATCGTCCAAAAATATACTGAAGTAAGGCTGCCAAGAGGACTTGAAAGCGGGGCAGAATTGCAGGAAACCGATTTCAGGAGGTAGACTGGAATTGCATTGAAAGCATAGGAAAAGAGGCAGAACGTCCACAATGATGCACTTGGCCAAAAAGGGCGTATGCGTTTTTTCCTGAATATATTCAGGAAAAAACGCATACGCCCTTTTTGGCCAACCAAGCAAGCTTGCAAAGGAAATCTGCACTACAATGAAGTCTCACTTCCCCCCGGTCAAAAGGGCCATCTGAAAAAAGTGTAAAATCCAGAAAGGCAGGACAGGCCATGGAGAACTGGGAGCCTTGTTATGCTGATGGGCGGGATGTAAATTGCCAACAGACACTCGGGAGAAGTGTATGGTGTTTCCTGAAACATCTAAAAAACAAAGCAACAGAGCCTAGGGCACTTCCACTTATGGTCCTATAGCTTAGGGAAATTAAAATCAAAAAGATACAGCCACCCCAATGTTTGGGACGCCTCTGTTTACAAGAACCTCGTTTACCGTACAAGTTCAATATCACAGAAAGTGAAAAATGGATAAAGAACTTGTGGTACTTACGTACAATGCAGTATCACTCAGCAGTGAAATCTATGTCATCAGGCCCGTAGCAGCACAATGAGTGGATTCAGGTACGATGATTCTAACTGAAATAAGTCACACAGAAAAAGAAACATCATAAGATATCAGTAATACACGGAATGTAAACTTGGCTACACAGGAACTGAATTACAGAACAGAACAGGGTCTCAAATTTAGAAAACCAACTTATGCTTGTTTAAGGGTAAAGGTGAGTTGGGGTGCTGCATAAAACCAGAGATTGAAATGAGCACAGATAAAGTTCCTTAAGCCAAATATGGAATAGACAAGAGCTACTCCTTGCTCAACGAAATGGACTCAACACCGCATATTAAACGCCTAAGAATGTACCTGACTCTTAAGTATCTTAAAACCTATGGATTGCTATGTCTCCGAAAGAGAATCAAGCATGTGTACAGGGACATAAACGCAGCAGTGATAGGATTGGAGAGGTTCGGTGAGCAAATGAAGACCCTTTGAAGTCATATTGCATGGTACCCATTCCACGGGTTTCAACTACCCAGGTTTAAGGTATTCTTCCTTCAGCTAAAACATGCATGTGGAACCTAGAGTATGATCAACCATGTGATCGGGAGACGTGTTCAAATATGTCTCAGTTTTCGTACCCTGGTACTCGGGTGCAACATTCCAGACGCTTTACTAACACTCTCCCGACTTGGAGAGTCAGTCCCTTTAACCTCCTGTTTGGCCCAGTTTGCAATTTCTGCGGAAGATGAACAGGAATAGCGAGAACCAATGAGAGACTAGCTGGAGGTGTCTGGACGGGCAAATTTAACTCTCATTTCCCACCAGGAAGAGGAAATAACCAAAGGCTCAGCGTGCCGTGCCGGAACCAGATTAGGGCCTGAAGCCATCCTGCGGTGTTGCGGCCAGCTCACAAGAAAACGAGTTGAAGAAAGGAGCTCAGGGGCACTGTAATTCACAAACCTGCAGAGTTATAAATGACAACTATCGTCCAAAAATATACTGAAGTAAGGCTGCCAAGAGGACTTGAAAGCGGGGCAGAATTGCAGGAAACCGATTTCAGGAGGTAGACTGGAATTGCATTGAAAGCATAGGAAAAGAGGCAGAACGTCCACAATGATGCACTTGGCCAAAAAGGGCGTATGCGTTTTTTCCTGAATATATTCAGGAAAAAACGCATACGCCCTTTTTGGCCAACCAAGCAAGCTTGCAAAGGAAATCTGCACTACAATGAAGTCTCACTTCCCCCCGGTCAAAAGGGCCATCTGAAAAAAGTGTAAAATCCAGAAAGGCAGGACAGGCCATGGAGAACTGGGAGCCTTGTTATGCTGATGGGCGGGATGTAAATTGCCAACAGACACTCGGGAGAAGTGTATGGTGTTTCCTGAAACATCTAAAAAACAAAGCAACAGAGCCTAGGGCACTTCCACTTATGGTCCTATAGCTTAGGGAAATTAAAATCAAAAAGATACAGCCACCCCAATGTTTGGGACGCCTCTGTTTACAAGAACCTCGTTTACCGTACAAGTTCAATATCACAGAAAGTGAAAAATGGATAAAGAACTTGTGGTACTTACGTACAATGCAGTATCACTCAGCAGTGAAATCTATGTCATCAGGCCCGTAGCAGCACAATGAGTGGATTCAGGTACGATGATTCTAACTGAAATAAGTCACACAGAAAAAGAAACATCATAAGATATCAGTAATACACGGAATATAAACTTGGCTACACAGGAACTGAATTACAGAACAGAACAGGGTCTCAAATTTAGAAAACCAACTTATGCTTGTTTAAGGGGAAAGGTGAGTTGGGGTGCTGCATAAAACCAGAGATTGAAATGAGCACAGATAAAGTTCCTTAAGCCAAATATGGAATAGACAAGAGCTACTCCTTGCTCAACGAAATGGACTCAACACCGCATATTAAACGCCTAAGAATGTACCTGACTCTTAAGTATCTTAAAACCTATGGATTGCTATGTCTCCGAAAGAGAATCAAGCATGTGTACAGGGACATAAACGCAGCAGTGATAGGATTGGAGAGGTTTGGTGAGCAAATGAAGACCCTTTGAAGTCATATTGCATGGTACCCATTCCACGGGTTTCAACTACCCAGGTTTAAGGTATTCTTCCTTCAGCTAAAACATGCATGTGGAACCTAGAGTATGATCAACCATGTGATCGGGAGACGTGTTCAAATATGTCTCAGTTTTCGTACCCTGGTACTCGGGTGCAACATTCCAGACGCTTTACTAACACTCTCCCGACTTGGAGAGTCAGTCCCTTTAACCTCCTGTTTGGCCCAGTTTGCAATTTCTGCGGAAGATGAACAGGAATAGCGAGAACCAATGAGAGACTAGCTGGAGGTGTCTGGACGGGCAAATTTAACTCTCATTTCCCACCAGGAAGAGGAAATAACCAAAGGCTCAGCGTGCCGTGCCGGAACCAGATTAGGGCCTGAAGCCATCCTGCGGTGTTGCGGCCAACTCACAAGAAAACGAGTTGAAGAAAGGAGCTCATGGGCACTGTAATTCACAAACCTGCAGAGTTATAAATGACAACTATCGTCCAAAAATATACTGAAGTAAGGCTGCCAAGAGGACTTGAAAGCGGGGCAGAATTGCAGGAAACCGATTTCAGGAGGTAGACTGGAATTGCATTGAAAGCATAGGAAAAGAGGCAGAACGTCCACAATGATGCACTTGGCCAAAAAGGGCGTATGCGTTTTTTCCTGAATATATTCAGGAAAAAACGCATACGCCCTTTTTGGCCAACCAAGCAAGCTTGCAAAGGAAATCTGCACTACAATGAAGTCTCACTTCCCCCCGGTCAAAAGGGCCATCTGAAAAAAGTGTAAAATCCAGAAAGGCAGGACAGGCCATGGAGAACTGGGAGCCTTGTTATGCTGATGGGCGGGATGTAAACTGCCAACAGACACTCGGGAGAAGTGTATGGTGTTTCCTGAAACATCTAAAAAACAAAGCAACAGAGCCTAGGGCACTTCCACTTATGGTCCTATAGCTTAGGGAAATTAAAATCAAAAAGACACAGCCACCCCAATGTTTGGGACGCCTCTGTTTACAAGAACCTCGTTTACCGTACAAGTTCAATATCACAGAAAGTGAAAAATGGATAAAGAACTTGTGGTACTTACGTACAATGCAGTATCACTCAGCAGTGAAATCTATGTCATCAGGCCCGTAGCAGCACAATGAGTGGATTCAGGTACGATGATTCTAACTGAAATAAGTCACACAGAAAAAGAAACATCATAAGATATCAGTAATACACGGAATGTAAACTTGGCTACACAGGAACTGAATTACAGAACAGAACAGGGTCTCAAATTTAGAAAACCAACTTATGCTTGTTTAAGGGTAAAGGTGAGTTGGGGTGCTGCATAAAACCAGAGATTGAAATGAGCACAGATAAAGTTCCTTAAGCCAAATATGGAATAGACAAGAGCTACTCCTTGCTCAACGAAATGGACTCAACACCGCATATTAAACGCCTAAGAATGTACCTGACTCTTAAGTATCTTAAAACCTATGGATTGCTATGTCTCCGAAAGAGAATCAAGCATGTGTACAGGGACATAAACGCAGCAGTGATAGGATTGGAGAGGTTCGGTGAGCAAATGAAGACCCTTTGAAGTCATATTGCATGGTACCCATTCCACGGGTTTCAACTACCCAGGTTTAAGGTATTCTTCCTTCAGCTAAAACATGCATGTGGAACCTAGAGTATGATCAACCATGTGATCGGGAGACGTGTTCAAATATGTCTCAGTTTTCGTACCCTGGTACTCGGGTGCAACATTCCAGACGCTTTACTAACACTCTCCCGACTTGGAGAGTCAGTCCCTTTAACCTCCTGTTTGGCCCAGTTTGCAATTTCTGCGGAAGATGAACAGGAATAGCGAGAACCAATGAGAGACTAGCTGGAGGTGTCTGGACGGGCAAATTTAACTCTCATTTCCCACCAGGAAGAGGAAATAACCAAAGGCTCAGCGTGCCGTGCCGGAACCAGATTAGGGCCTGAAGCCATCCTGCGGTGTTGCGGCCAGCTCACAAGAAAACGAGTTGAAGAAAGGAGCTCAGGGGCACTGTAATTCACAAACCTGCAGAGTTATAAATGACAACTATCGTCCAAAAATATACTGAAGTAAGGCTGCCAAGAGGACTTGAAAGCGGGGCAGAATTGCAGGAAACCGATTTCAGGAGGTAGACTGGAATTGCATTGAAAGCATAGGAAAAGAGGCAGAACGTCCACAATGATGCACTTGGCCAAAAAGGGCGTATGCGTTTTTTCCTGAATATATTCAGGAAAAAACGCATACGCCGTTTTTGGCCAACCAAGCAAGCTTGCAAAGGAAATCTGCACTACAATGAAGTCTCACTTCCCCCCGGTCAAAAGGGCCATCTGAAAAAAGTGTAAAATCCAGAAAGGCAGGACAGGCCATGGAGAACTGGGAGCCTTGTTATGCTGATGGGCGGGATGTAAATTGCTAACAGACACTCGGGAGAAGTGTATGGTGTTTCCTGAAACATCTAAAAAACAAAGCAACAGAGCCTAGGGCACTTCCACTTATGGTCCTATAGCTTAGGGAAATTAAAATCAAAAAGATACAGCCACCCCAATGTTTGGGACGCCTCTGTTTACAAGAACCTCGTTTACCGTACAAGTTCAATATCACAGAAAGTGAAAAATGGATAAAGAACTTGTGGTACTTACGTACAATGCAGTATCACTCAGCAGTGAAATCTATGTCATCAGGCCCGTAGCAGCACAATGAGTGGATTCAGGTACGATGATTCTAACTGAAATAAGTCACACAGAAAAAGAAACATCATAAGATATCAGTAATACACGGAATGTAAACTTGGCTACACAGGAACTGAATTACAGAACAGAACAGGGTCTCAAATTTAGAAAACCAACTTATGCTTGTTTAAGGGGAAAGGTGAGTTGGGGTGCTGCATAAAACCAGAGATTGAAATGAGCACAGATAAAGTTCCTTAAGCCAAATATGGAATAGACAAGAGCTACTCCTTGCTCAACGAAATGGACTCAACACCGCATATTAAACGCCTAAGAATGTACCTGACTCTTAAGTATCTTAAAACCTATGGATTGCTATGTCTCCGAAAGAGAATCAAGCACGTGTACAGGGACATAAACGCAGCAGTGATAGGATTGGAGAGGTTCGGTGAGCAAATGAAGACCCTTTGAAGTCATATTGCATGGTACCCATTCCACGGGTTTCAACTACCCAGGTTTAAGGTATTCTTCCTTCAGCTAAAACATGCATGTGGAACCTAGAGTATGATCAACCATGTGATCGGGAGACGTGTTCAAATATGTCTCAGTTTTCGTACCCTGGTACTCGGGTGCAACATTCCAGACGCTTTACTAACACTCTCCCGACTTGGAGAGTCAGTCCCTTTAACCTCCTGTTTGGCCCAGTTTGCAATTTCTGCGGAAGATGAACAGGAATAGCGAGAACCAATGAGAGACTAGCTGGAGGTGTCTGGACGGGCAAATTTAACTCTCATTTCCCACCAGGAAGAGGAAATAACCAAAGGCTCAGCGTGCCGTGCCGGAACCAGATTAGGGCCTGAAGCCATCCTGCGGTGTTGCGGCCAGCTCACAAGAAAACGAGTTGAAGAAAGGAGCTCAGGGGCACTGTAATTCACAAACCTGCAGAGTTATAAATGACAGCTATCGTCCAAAAATATACTGAAGTAAGGCTGCCAAGAGGACTTGAAAGCGGGGCAGAATTGCAGGAAACCGATTTCAGGAGGTAGACTGGAATTGCATTGAAAGCATAGGAAAAGAGGCAGAACGTCCACAATGATGCACTTGGCCAAAAAGGGCGTATGCGTTTTTTCCTGAATATATTCAGGAAAAAACGCATACGCCCTTTTTGGCCAACCAAGCAAGCTTGCAAAGGAAATCTGCACTACAATGAAGTCTCACTTCCCCCCGGTCAAAAGGGCCATCTGAAAAAAGTGTAAAATCCAGAAAGGCAGGACAGGCCATGGAGAACTGGGAGCCTTGTTATGCTGATGGGCGGGATGTAAATTGCCAACAGACACTCGGGAGAAGTGTATGGTGTTTCCTGAAACATCTAAAAAACAAAGCAACAGAGCCTAGGGCACTTCCACTTATGGTCCTATAGCTTAGGGAAATTAAAATCAAAAAGATACAGCCACCCCAATGTTTGGGACGCCTCTGTTTACAAGAACCTCGTTTACCGTACAAGTTCAATATCACAGAAAGTGAAAAATGGATAAAGAACTTGTGGTACTTACGTACAATGCAGTATCACTCAGCAGTGAAATCTATGTCATCAGGCCCGTAGCAGCACAATGAGTGGATTCAGGTACAATGATTCTAACTGAAATAAGTCACACAGAAAAAGAAACATCATAAGATATCAGTAATACACGGAATGTAAACTTGGCTACACAGGAACTGAATTACAGAACAGAACAGGGTCTCAAATTTAGAAAACCAACTTATGCTTGTTTAAGGGGAAAGGTGAGTTGGGGTGCTGCATAAAACCAGAGATTGAAATGAGCACAGATAAAGTTCCTTAAGCCAAATATGGAATAGACAAGAGCTACTCCTTGCTCAACGAAATGGACTCAACACCGCATATTAAACGCCTAAGAATGTACCTGACTCTTAAGTATCTTAAAACCTATGGATTGCTATGTCTCCGAAAGAGAATCAAGCATGTGTACAGGGACATAAACGCAGCAGTGATAGGATTGGAGAGGTTCGGTGAGCAAATGAAGACCCTTTGAAGTCATATTGCATGGTACCCATTCCACGGGTTTCAACTACCCAGGTTTAAGGTATTCTTCCTTCAGCTAAAACATGCATGTGGAACCTAGAGTATGATCAACCATGTGATCGGGAGACGTGTTCAAATATGTCTCAGTTTTCGTACCCTGGTACTCGGGTGCAACATTCCAGATGCTTTACTAACACTCTCCCGACTTGGAGAGTCAGTCCCTTTAACCTCCTGTTTGGCCCAGTTTGCAATTTCTGCGGAAGATGAACAGGAATAGCGAGAACCAATGAGAGACTAGCTGGAGGTGTCTGGACGGGCAAATTTAACTCTCATTTCCCACCAGGAAGAGGAAATAACCAAAGGCTCAGCGTGCCGTGCCGGAACCAGATTAGGGCCTGAAGCCATCCTGCGGTGTTGCGGCCAGCTCACAAGAAAACGAGTTGAAGAAAGGAGCTCATGGGCACTGTAATTCACAAACCTGCAGAGTTATAAATGACAACTATCGTCCAAAAATATACTGAAGTAAGGCTGCCAAGAGGACTTGAAAGCGGGGCAGAATTGCAGGAAACCGATTTCAGGAGGTAGACTGGAATTGCATTGAAAGCATAGGAAAAGAGGCAGAACGTCCACAATGATGCACTTGGCCAAAAAGGGCGTATGCGTTTTTTCCTGAATATATTCAGGAAAAAACGCATACGCCCTTTTTGGCCAACCAAGCAAGCTTGCAAAGGAAATCTGCACTACAATGAAGTCTCACTTTCCCCCGGTCAAAAGGGCCATCTGAAAAAAGTGTAAAATCCAGAAAGGCAGGACAGGCCATGGAGAACTGGGAGCCTTGTTATGCTGATGGGCGGGATGTAAATTGCCAACAGACACTCGGGAGAAGTGTATGGTGTTTCCTGAAACATCTAAAAAACAAAGCAACAGAGCCTAGGGCACTTCCACTTATGGTCCTATAGCTTAGGGAAATTAAAATCAAAAAGATACAGCCACCCCAATGTTTGGGACGCCTCTGTTTACAAGAACCTCGTTTACCGTACAAGTTCAATATCACAGAAAGTGAAAAATGGATAAAGAACTTGTGGTACTTACGTACAATGCAGTATCACTCAGCAGTGAAATCTATGTCATCAGGCCCGTAGCAGCACAATGAGTGGATTCAGGTACGATGATTCTAACTGAAATAAGTCACACAGAAATAGAAACATCATAAGATATCAGTAATACACGGAATGTAAACTTGGCTACACAGGAACTGAATTACAGAACAGAACAGGGTCTCAAATTTAGAAAACCAACTTATGCTTGTTTAAGGGGAAAGGTGAGTTGGGGTGCTGCATAAAACCAGAGATTGAAATGAGCACAGATAAAGTTCCTTAAGCCAAATATGGAATAGACAAGAGCTACTCCTTGCTCAACGAAATGGACTCAACACCGCATATTAAACGCCTAAGAATGTACCTGACTCTTAAGTATCTTAAAACCTATGGATTGCTATGTCTCCGAAAGAGAATCAAGCATGTGTACAGGGACATAAACGCAGCAGTGATAGGATTGGAGAGGTTCGGTGAGCAAATGAAGACCCTTTGAAGTCATATTGCATGGTACCCATTCCACGGGTTTCAACTACCCAGGTTTAAGGTATTCTTCCTTCAGCTAAAACATGCATGTGGAACCTAGAGTATGATCAACCATGTGATCGGGAGACGTGTTCAAATATGTCTCAGTTTTCGTACCCTGGTACTCGGGTGCAACATTCCAGACGCTTTACTAACACTCTCCCGACTTGGAGAGTCAGTCCCTTTAACCTCCTGTTTGGCCCAGTTTGCAATTTCTGCGGAAGATGAACAGGAATAGCGAGAACCAATGAGAGACTAGCTGGAGGTGTCTGGACGGGCAAATTTAACTCTCATTTCCCACCAGGAAGAGGAAATAACCAAAGGCTCAGCGTGCCGTGCCGGAACCAGATTAGGGCCTGAAGCCATCCTGCGGTGTTGCGGCCAACTCACAAGAAAACGAGTTGAAGAAAGGAGCTCATGGGCACTGTAATTCACAAACCTGCAGAGTTATAAATGACAACTATCGTCCAAAAATATACTGAAGTAAGGCTGCCAAGAGGACTTGAAAGCGGGGCAGAATTGCAGGAAACCGATTTCAGGAGGTAGACTGGAATTGCATTGAAAGCATAGGAAAAGAGGCAGAACGTCCACAATGATGCACTTGGCCAAAAAGGGCGTATGCGTTTTTTCCTGAATATATTCAGGAAAAAACGCATACGCCCTTTTTGGCCAACCAAGCAAGCTTGCAAAGGAAATCTGCACTACAATGAAGTCTCACTTCCCCCCGGTCAAAAGGGCCATCTGAAAAAAGTGTAAAATCCAGAAAGACAGGACAGGCCATGGAGGACTGGGAGCCTTGTTATGCTGATGGGCGGGATGTAAATTGCCAACAGACACTCGGGAGAAGTGTATGGTGTTTCCTGAAACATCTAAAAAACAAAGCAACAGAGCCTAGGGCACTTCCACTTATGGTCCTATAGCTTAGGGAAATTAAAATCAAAAAGATACAGCCACCCCAATGTTTGGGACGCCTCTGTTTACAAGAACCTCGTTTACCGTACAAGTTCAATATCACAGAAAGTGAAAAATGGATAAAGAACATGTGGTACTTACGTACAATGCAGTATCACTCAGCAGTGAAATCTATGTCATCAGGCCCGTAGCAGCACAATGAGTGGATTCAGGTACGATGATTCTAACTGAAATAAGTCACACAGAAATAGAAACATCATAAGATATCAGTAATACACGGAATGTAAACTTGGCTACACAGGAACTGAATTACAGAACAGAACAGGGTCTCAAATTTAGAAAACCAACTTATGCTTGTTTAAGGGGAAAGGTGAGTTGGGGTGCTGCATAAAACCAGAGATTGAAATGAGCACAGATAAAGTTCCTTAAGCCAAATATGGAATAGACAAGAGCTACTCCTTGCTCAACGAAATGGACTCAACACCGCATATTAAACGCCTAAGAATGTACCTGACTCTTAAGTATCTTAAAACCTATGGATTGCTATGTCTCCGAAAGAGAATCAAGCATGTGTACAGGGACATAAACGCAGCAGTGATAGGATTGGAGAGGTTCGGTGAGCAAATGAAGACCCTTTGAAGTCATATTGCATGGTACCCATTCCACGGGTTTCAACTACCCAGGTTTAAGGTATTCTTCCTTCAGCTAAAACATGCATGTGGAACCTAGAGTATGATCAACCATGTGATCGGGAGACGTGTTCAAATATGTCTCAGTTTTCGTACCCTGGTACTCGGGTGCAACATTCCAGACGCTTTACTAACACTCTCCCGACTTGGAGAGTCAGTCCCTTTAACCTCCTGTTTGGCCCAGTTTGCAATTTCTGCGGAAGATGAACAGGAATAGCGAGAACCAATGAGAGACTAGCTGGAGGTGTCTGGACGGGCAAATTTAACTCTCATTTCCCACCAGGAAGAGGAAATAACCAAAGGCTCAGCGTGCCGTGCCGGAACCAGATTAGGGCCTGAAGCCATCCTGCGGTGTTGCGGCCAACTCACAAGAAAAGGAGTTGAAGAAAGGAGCTCATGGGCACTGTAATTCACAAACCTGCAGAGTTATAAATGACAACTATCGTCCAAAAATATACTGAAGTAAGGCTGCCAAGAGGACTTGAAAGCGGGGCAGAATTGCAGGAAACCGATTTCAGGAGGTAGACTGGAATTGCATTGAAAGCATAGGAAAAGAGGCAGAACGTCCACAATGATGCACTTGGCCAAAAAGGGCGTATGCGTTTTTTCCTGAATATATTCAGGAAAAAACGCATACGCCCTTTTTGGCCAACCAAGCAAGCTTGCAAAGGAAATCTGCACTACAATGAAGTCTCACTTCCCCCCGGTCAAAAGGGCCATCTGAAAAAAGTGTAAAATCCAGAAAGGCAGGACAGGCCATGGAGAACTGGGAGCCTTGTTATGCTGATGGGCGGGATGTAAATTGCCAACAGACACTCGGGAGAAGTGTATGGTGTTTCCTGAAACATCTAAAAAACAAAGCAACAGAGCCTAGGGCACTTCCACTTATGGTCCTATAGCTTAGGGAAATTAAAATCAAAAAGATACAGCCACCCCAATGTTTGGGACGCCTCTGTTTACAAGAACCTCGTTTACCGTACAAGTTCAATATCACAGAAAGTGAAAAATGGATAAAGAACTTGTGGTACTTACGTACAATGCAGTATCACTCAGCAGTGAAATCTATGTCATCAGGCCCGTAGCAGCACAATGAGTGGATTCAGGTACGATGATTCTAACTGAAATAAGTCACACAGAAATAGAAACATCATAAGATATCAGTAATACACGGAATGTAAACTTGGCTACACAGGAACTGAATTACAGAACAGAACAGGGTCTCAAATTTAGAAAACCAACTTATGCTTGTTTAAGGGGAAAGGTGAGTTGGGGTGCTGCATAAAACCAGAGATTGAAATGAGCACAGATAAAGTTCCTTAAGCCAAATATGGAATAGACAAGAGCTACTCCTTGCTCAACGAAATGGACTCAACACCGCATATTAAACGCCTAAGAATGTACCTGACTCTTAAGTATCTTAAAACCTATGGATTGCTATGTCTCCGAAAGAGAATCAAGCATGTGTACAGGGACATAAACGCAGCAGTGATAGGATTGGAGAGGTTCGGTGAGCAAATGAAGACCCTTTGAAGTCATATTGCATGGTACCCATTCCACGGGTTTCAACTACCCAGGTTTAAGGTATTCTTCCTTCAGCTAAAACATGCATGTGGAACCTAGAGTATGATCAACCATGTGATCGGGAGACGTGTTCAAATATGTCTCAGTTTTCGTACCCTGGTACTCGGGTGCAACATTCCAGACGCTTTACTAACACTCTCCCGACTTGGAGAGTCAGTCCCTTTAACCTCCTGTTTGGCCCAGTTTGCAATTTCTGCGGAAGATGAACAGGAATAGCGAGAACCAATGAGAGACTAGCTGGAGGTGTCTGGACGGGCAAATTTAACTCTCATTTCCCACCAGGAAGAGGAAATAACCAAAGGCTCAGCGTGCCGTGCCGGAACCAGATTAGGGCCTGAAGCCATCCTGCGGTGTTGCGGCCAACTCACAAGAAAACGAGTTGAAGAAAGGAGCTCATGGGCACTGTAATTCACAAACCTGCAGAGTTATAAATGACAACTATCGTCCAAAAATATACTGAAGTAAGGCTGCCAAGAGGACTTGAAAGCGGGGCAGAATTGCAGGAAACCGATTTCAGGAGGTAGACTGGAATTGCATTGAAAGCATAGGAAAAGAGGCAGAACGTCCACAATGATGCACTTGGCCAAAAAGGGCGTATGCGTTTTTTCCTGAATATATTCAGGAAAAAACGCATACGCCCTTTTTGGCCAACCAAGCAAGCTTGCAAAGGAAATCTGCACTACAATGAAGTCTCACTTCCCCCCGGTCAAAAGGGCCATCTGAAAAAAGTGTAAAATCCAGAAAGACAGGACAGGCCATGGAGGACTGGGAGCCTTGTTATGCTGATGGGCGGGATGTAAATTGCCAACAGACACTCGGGAGAAGTGTATGGTGTTTCCTGAAACATCTAAAAAACAAAGCAACAGAGCCTAGGGCACTTCCACTTATGGTCCTATAGCTTAGGGAAATTAAAATCAAAAAGATACAGCCACCCCAATGTTTGGGACGCCTCTGTTTACAAGAACCTCGTTTACCGTACAAGTTCAATATCACAGAAAGTGAAAAATGGATAAAGAACATGTGGTACTTACGTACAATGCAGTATCACTCAGCAGTGAAATCTATGTCATCAGGCCCGTAGCAGCACAATGAGTGGATTCAGGTACGATGATTCTAACTGAAATAAGTCACACAGAAATAGAAACATCATAAGATATCAGTAATACACGGAATGTAAACTTGGCTACACAGGAACTGAATTACAGAACAGAACAGGGTCTCAAATTTAGAAAACCAACTTATGCTTGTTTAAGGGGAAAGGTGAGTTGGGGTGCTGCATAAAACCAGAGATTGAAATGAGCACAGATAAAGTTCCTTAAGCCAAATATGGAATAGACAAGAGCTACTCCTTGCTCAACGAAATGGACTCAACACCGCATATTAAACGCCTAAGAATGTACCTGACTCTTAAGTATCTTAAAACCTATGGATTGCTATGTCTCCGAAAGAGAATCAAGCATGTGTACAGGGACATAAACGCAGCAGTGATAGGATTGGAGAGGTTCGGTGAGCAAATGAAGACCCTTTGAAGTCATATTGCATGGTACCCATTCCACGGGTTTCAACTACCCAGGTTTAAGGTATTCTTCCTTCAGCTAAAACATGCATGTGGAACCTAGAGTATGATCAACCATGTGATCGGGAGACGTGTTCAAATATGTCTCAGTTTTCGTACCCTGGTACTCGGGTGCAACATTCCAGACGCTTTACTAACACTCTCCCGACTTGGAGAGTCAGTCCCTTTAACCTCCTGTTTGGCCCAGTTTGCAATTTCTGCGGAAGATGAACAGGAATAGCGAGAACCAATGAGAGACTAGCTGGAGGTGTCTGGACGGGCAAATTTAACTCTCATTTCCCACCAGGAAGAGGAAATAACCAAAGGCTCAGCGTGCCGTGCCGGAACCAGATTAGGGCCTGAAGCCATCCTGCGGTGTTGCGGCCAACTCACAAGAAAAGGAGTTGAAGAAAGGAGCTCATGGGCACTGTAATTCACAAACCTGCAGAGTTATAAATGACAACTATCGTCCAAAAATATACTGAAGTAAGGCTGCCAAGAGGACTTGAAAGCGGGGCAGAATTGCAGGAAACCGATTTCAGGAGGTAGACTGGAATTGCATTGAAAGCATAGGAAAAGAGGCAGAACGTCCACAATGATGCACTTGGCCAAAAAGGGCGTATGCGTTTTTTCCTGAATATATTCAGGAAAAAACGCATACGCCCTTTTTGGCCAACCAAGCAAGCTTGCAAAGGAAATCTGCACTACAATGAAGTCTCACTTCCCCCCGGTCAAAAGGGCCATCTGAAAAAAGTGTAAAATCCAGAAAGGCAGGACAGGCCATGGAGAACTGGGAGCCTTGTTATGCTGATGGGCGGGATGTAAATTGCCAACAGACACTCGGGAGAAGTGTATGGTGTTTCCTGAAACATCTAAAAAACAAAGCAACAGAGCCTAGGTCACTTCCACTTATGGTCCTATAGCTTAGGGAAATTAAAATCAAAAAGATACAGCCACCCCAATGTTTGGGACGCCTCTGTTTACAAGAACCTCGTTTACCGTACAAGTTCAATATCACAGAAAGTGAAAAATGGATAAAGAACTTGTGGTACTTACGTACAATGCAGTATCACTCAGCAGTGAAATCTATGTCATCAGGCCCGTAGCAGCACAATGAGTCGATTCAGGTACGATGATTCTAACTGAAATAAGTCACACAGAAAAAGAAACATCATAAGATATCAGTAATACACGGAATGTAAACTTGGCTACACAGGAACTGAATTACAGAACAGAACAGGGTCTCAAATTTAGAAAACCAACTTATGCTTGTTTAAGGGTAAAAGTGAGTTGGGGTGCTGCATAAAACCAGAGATTGAAATGAGCACAGATAAAGTTCCTTAAGCCAAATATGGAATAAACAAGAGCTACTCCTTGCTCAACGAAATGGACTCAACACCGCATATTAAACGCCTAAGAATGTACCTGACTCTTAAGTATCTTAAAACCTATGGATTGCTATGTCTCCGAAAGAGAATCAAGCATGTGTACAGGGACATAAACGCAGCAGTGATAGGATTGGAGAGGTTCGGTGAGCAAATGAAGACCCTTTGAAGTCATATTGCATGGTACCCATTCCACGGGTTTCAACTACCCAGGTTTAAGGTATTCTTCCTTCAGCTAAAACATGCATGTGGAACCTAGAGTATGATCAACCATGTGATCGGGAGACGTGTTCAAATATGTCTCAGTTTTCGTACCCTGGTACTCGGGTGCAACATTCCAGATGCTTTACTAACACTCTCCCGACTTGGAGAGTCAGTCCCTTTAACCTCCTGTTTGGCCCAGTTTGCAATTTCTGCGGAAGATGAACAGGAATAGCGAGAACCAATGAGAGACTAGCTGGAGGTGTCTGGACGGGCAAATTTAACTCTCATTTCCCACCAGGAAGAGGAAATAACCAAAGGCTCAGCGTGCCGTGCCGGAACCAGATTAGGGCCTGAAGCCATCCTGCGGTGTTGCGGCCAGCTCACAAGAAAACGAGTTGAAGAAAGGAGCTCAGGGGCACTGTAATTCACAAACCTGCAGAGTTATAAATGACAACTATCGTCCAAAAATATACTGAAGTAAGGCTGCCAAGAGGACTTGAAAGCGGGGCAGAATTGCAGGAAACCGATTTCAGGAGGTAGACTGGAATTGCATTGAAAGCATAGGAAAAGAGGCAGAACGTCCACAATGATGCACTTGGCCAAAAAGGGCGTATGCGTTTTTTCCTGAATATATTCAGGAAAAAACGCATACGCCCTTTTTGGCCAACCAAGCAAGCTTGCAAAGGAAATCTGCACTACAATGAAGTCTCACTTCCCCCCCCCCCGGTCAAAAGGGCCATCTGAAAAAAGTGTAAAATCCAGAAAGGCAGGACAGGCCATGGAGAACTGGGAGCCTTGTTATGCTGATGGGCGGGATGTAAATTGCCAACAGACACTCGGGAGAAGTGTATGGTGTTTCCTGAAACATCTAAAAAACAAAGCAACAGAGCCTAGGGCACTTCCACTTATGGTCCTATAGCTTAGGGAAATTAAAATCAAAAAGATACAGCCACCCCAATGTTTGGGACGCCTCTGTTTACAAGAACCTCGTTTACTGTACAAGTTCAATATCACAGAAAGTGAAAAATGGATAAAGAACTTGTGGTACTTACGTACAATGCAGTATCACTCAGCAGTGAAATCTATGTCATCAGGCCCGTAGCAGCACAATGAGTCGATTCAGGTACGATGATTCTAACTGAAATAAGTCACACAGAAAAAGAAACATCATAAGATATCAGTAATACACGGAATGTAAACTTGGCTACACAGGAACTGAATTACAGAACAGAACAGGGTCTCAAATTTAGAAAACCAACTTATGCTTGTTTAAGGGTAAAGGTGAGTTGGGGTGCTGCATAAAACCAGAGATTGAAATGAGCACAGATAAAGTTCCTTAAGCCAAATATGGAATAGACAAGAGCTACTCCTTGCTCAACGAAATGGACTCAACACCGCATATTAAACGCCTAAGAATGTACCTGACTCTTAAGTATCTTAAAACCTATGGATTGCTATGTCTCCGAAAGAGAATCAAGCATGTGTACAGGGACATAAACGCAGCAGTGATAGGATTGGAGAGGTTCGGTGAGCAAATGAAGACCCTTTGAAGTCATATTGCATGGTACCCATTCCACGGGTTTCAACTACCCAGGTTTAAGGTATTCTTCCTTCAGCTAAAACATGCATGTGGAACCTAGAGTATGATCAACCATGTGATCGGGAGACGTGTTCAAATATGTCTCAGTTTTCGTACCCTGGTACTCGGGTGCAACATTCCAGACGCTTTACTAACACTCTCCCGACTTGGAGAGTCAGTCCCTTTAACCTCCTGTTTGGCCCAGTTTGCAATTTCTGCGGAAGATGAACAGGAATAGCGAGAACCAATGAGAGACTAGCTGGAGGTGTCTGGACGGGCAAATTTAACTCTCATTTCCCACCAGGAAGAGGAAATAACCAAAGGCTCAGCGTGCCGTGCCGGAACCAGATTAGGGCCTGAAGCCATCCTGCGGTGTTGCGGCCAGCTCACAAGAAAACGAGTTGAAGAAAGGAGCTCAGGGGCACTGTAATTCACAAACCTGCAGAGTTATAAATGACAACTATCGTCCAAAAATATACTGAAGTAAGGCTGCCAAGAGGACTTGAAAGCGGGGCAGAATTGCAGGAAACCGATTTCAGGAGGTAGACTGGAATTGCATTGAAAGCATAGGAAAAGAGGCAGAACGTCCACAATGATGCACTTGGCCAAAAAGGGCGTATGCGTTTTTTCCTGAATATATTCAGGAAAAAACGCATACGCCGTTTTTGGCCAACCAAGCAAGCTTGCAAAGGAAATCTGCACTACAATGAAGTCTCACTTCCCCCCGGTCAAAAGGGCCATCTGAAAAAAGTGTAAAATCCAGAAAGGCAGGACAGGCCATGGAGAACTGGGAGCCTTGTTATGCTGATGGGCGGGATGTAAATTGCTAACAGACACTCGGGAGAAGTGTATGGTGTTTCCTGAAACATCTAAAAAACAAAGCAACAGAGCCTAGGGCACTTCCACTTATGGTCCTATAGCTTAGGGAAATTAAAATCAAAAAGATACAGCCACCCCAATGTTTGGGACGCCTCTGTTTACAAGAACCTCGTTTACCGTACAAGTTCAATATCACAGAAAGTGAAAAATGGATAAAGAACTTGTGGTACTTACGTACAATGCAGTATCACTCAGCAGTGAAATCTATGTCATCAGGCCCGTAGCAGCACAATGAGTGGATTCAGGTACGATGATTCTAACTGAAATAAGTCACACAGAAAAAGAAACATCATAAGATATCAGTAATACACGGAATGTAAACTTGGCTACACAGGAACTGAATTACAGAACAGAACAGGGTCTCAAATTTAGAAAACCAACTTATGCTTGTTTAAGGGGAAAGGTGAGTTGGGGTGCTGCATAAAACCAGAGATTGAAATGAGCACAGATAAAGTTCCTTAAGCCAAATATGGAATAGACAAGAGCTACTCCTTGCTCAACGAAATGGACTCAACACCGCATATTAAACGCCTAAGAATGTACCTGACTCTTAAGTATCTTAAAACCTATGGATTGCTATGTCTCCGAAAGAGAATCAAGCACGTGTACAGGGACATAAACGCAGCAGTGATAGGATTGGAGAGGTTCGGTGAGCAAATGAAGACCCTTTGAAGTCATATTGCATGGTACCCATTCCACGGGTTTCAACTACCCAGGTTTAAGGTATTCTTCCTTCAGCTAAAACATGCATGTGGAACCTAGAGTATGATCAACCATGTGATCGGGAGACGTGTTCAAATATGTCTCAGTTTTCGTACCCTGGTACTCGGGTGCAACATTCCAGACGCTTTACTAACACTCTCCCGACTTGGAGAGTCAGTCCCTTTAACCTCCTGTTTGGCCCAGTTTGCAATTTCTGCGGAAGATGAACAGGAATAGCGAGAACCAATGAGAGACTAGCTGGAGGTGTCTGGACGGGCAAATTTAACTCTCATTTCCCACCAGGAAGAGGAAATAACCAAAGGCTCAGCGTGCCGTGCCGGAACCAGATTAGGGCCTGAAGCCATCCTGCGGTGTTGCGGCCAGCTCACAAGAAAACGAGTTGAAGAAAGGAGCTCAGGGGCACTGTAATTCACAAACCTGCAGAGTTATAAATGACAGCTATCGTCCAAAAATATACTGAAGTAAGGCTGCCAAGAGGACTTGAAAGCGGGGCAGAATTGCAGGAAACCGATTTCAGGAGGTAGACTGGAATTGCATTGAAAGCATAGGAAAAGAGGCAGAACGTCCACAATGATGCACTTGGCCAAAAAGGGCGTATGCGTTTTTTCCTGAATATATTCAGGAAAAAACGCATACGCCCTTTTTGGCCAACCAAGCAAGCTTGCAAAGGAAATCTGCACTACAATGAAGTCTCACTTCCCCCCGGTCAAAAGGGCCATCTGAAAAAAGTGTAAAATCCAGAAAGGCAGGACAGGCCATGGAGAACTGGGAGCCTTGTTATGCTGATGGGCGGGATGTAAATTGCCAACAGACACTCGGGAGAAGTGTATCGTGTTTCCTGAAACATCTAAAAAACAAAGCAACAGAGCCTAGGGCACTTCCACTTATGGTCCTATAGCTTAGGGAAATTAAAATCAAAAAGATACAGCCACCCCAATGTTTGGGACGCCTCTGTTTACAAGAACCTCGTTTACCGTACAAGTTCAATATCACAGAAAGTGAAAAATGGATAAAGAACTTGTGGTACTTACGTACAATGCAGTATCACTCAGCAGTGAAATCTATGTCATCAGGCCCGTAGCAGCACAATGAGTGGATTCAGGTACAATGATTCTAACTGAAATAAGTCACACAGAAAAAGAAACATCATAAGATATCAGTAATACACGGAATGTAAACTTGGCTACACAGGAACTGAATTACAGAACAGAACAGGGTCTCAAATTTAGAAAACCAACTTATGCTTGTTTAAGGGGAAAGGTGAGTTGGGGTGCTGCATAAAACCAGAGATTGAAATGAGCACAGATAAAGTTCCTTAAGCCAAATATGGAATAGACAAGAGCTACTCCTTGCTCAACGAAATGGACTCAACACCGCATATTAAACGCCTAAGAATGTACCTGACTCTTAAGTATCTTAAAACCTATGGATTGCTATGTCTCCGAAAGAGAATCAAGCGTGTGTACAGGGACATAAACGCAGCAGTGATAGGATTGGAGAGGTTCGGTGAGCAAATGAAGACCCTTTGAAGTCATATTGCATGGTACCCATTCCACGGGTTTCAACTACCCAGGTTTAAGGTATTCTTCCTTCAGCTAAAACATGCATGTGGAACCTAGAGTATGATCAACCATGTGATCGGGAGACGTGTTCAAATATGTCTCAGTTTTCGTACCCTGGTACTCGGGTGCAACATTCCAGATGCTTTACTAACACTCTCCCGACTTGGAGAGTCAGTCCCTTTAACCTCCTGTTTGGCCCAGTTTGCAATTTCTGCGGAAGATGAACAGGAATAGCGAGAACCAATGAGAGACTAGCTGGAGGTGTCTGGACGGGCAAATTTAACTCTCATTTCCCACCAGGAAGAGGAAATAACCAAAGGCTCAGCGTGCCGTGCCGGAACCAGATTAGGGCCTGAAGCCATCCTGCGGTGTTGCGGCCAGCTCACAAGAAAACGAGTTGAAGAAAGGAGCTCATGGGCACTGTAATTCACAAACCTGCAGAGTTATAAATGACAACTATCGTCCAAAAATATACTGAAGTAAGGCTGCCAAGAGGACTTGAAAGCGGGGCAGAATTGCAGGAAACCGATTTCAGGAGGTAGACTGGAATTGCATTGAAAGCATAGGAAAAGAGGCAGAACGTCCACAATGATGCACTTGGCCAAAAAGGGCGTATGCGTTTTTTCCTGAATATATTCAGGAAAAAACGCATACGCCCTTTTTGGCCAACCAAGCAAGCTTGCAAAGGAAATCTGCACTACAATG
Organism: Globicephala melas; assembly: GCF_963455315.2. Classification (NCBI taxonomy): domain Eukaryota; kingdom Metazoa; phylum Chordata; class Mammalia; order Artiodactyla; family Delphinidae; genus Globicephala; species Globicephala melas. The sequence continues at coordinate 8,825 of NW_027207672.1, read as the reverse complement.
AAGTCTCACTTTCCCCCGGTCAAAAGGGCCATCTGAAAAAAGTGTAAAATCCAGAAAGGCAGGACAGGCCATGGAGAACTGGGAGCCTTGTTATGCTGATGGGCGGGATGTAAATTGCCAACAGACACTCGGGAGAAGTGTATGGTGTTTCCTGAAACATCTAAAAAACAAAGCAACAGAGCCTAGGGCACTTCCACTTATGGTCCTATAGCTTAGGGAAATTAAAATCAAAAAGATACAGCCACCCCAATGTTTGGGACGCCTCTGTTTACAAGAACCTCGTTTACCGTACAAGTTCAATATCACAGAAAGTGAAAAATGGATAAAGAACTTGTGGTACTTACGTACAATGCAGTATCACTCAGCAGTGAAATCTATGTCATCAGGCCCGTAGCAGCACAATGAGTGGATTCAGGTACGATGATTCTAACTGAAATAAGTCACACAGAAATAGAAACATCATAAGATATCAGTAATACACGGAATGTAAACTTGGCTACACAGGAACTGAATTACAGAACAGAACAGGGTCTCAAATTTAGAAAACCAACTTATGCTTGTTTAAGGGGAAAGGTGAGTTGGGGTGCTGCATAAAACCAGAGATTGAAATGAGCACAGATAAAGTTCCTTAAGCCAAATATGGAATAGACAAGAGCTACTCCTTGCTCAACGAAATGGACTCAACACCGCATATTAAACGCCTAAGAATGTACCTGACTCTTAAGTATCTTAAAACCTATGGATTGCTATGTCTCCGAAAGAGAATCAAGCATGTGTACAGGGACATAAACGCAGCAGTGATAGGATTGGAGAGGTTCGGTGAGCAAATGAAGACCCTTTGAAGTCATATTGCATGGTACCCATTCCACGGGTTTCAACTACCCAGGTTTAAGGTATTCTTCCTTCAGCTAAAACATGCATGTGGAACCTAGAGTATGATCAACCATGTGATCGGGAGACGTGTTCAAATATGTCTCAGTTTTCGTACCCTGGTACTCGGGTGCAACATTCCAGACGCTTTACTAACACTCTCCCGACTTGGAGAGTCAGTCCCTTTAACCTCCTGTTTGGCCCAGTTTGCAATTTCTGCGGAAGATGAACAGGAATAGCGAGAACCAATGAGAGACTAGCTGGAGGTGTCTGGACGGGCAAATTTAACTCTCATTTCCCACCAGGAAGAGGAAATAACCAAAGGCTCAGCGTGCCGTGCCGGAACCAGATTAGGGCCTGAAGCCATCCTGCGGTGTTGCGGCCAACTCACAAGAAAACGAGTTGAAGAAAGGAGCTCATGGGCACTGTAATTCACAAACCTGCAGAGTTATAAATGACAACTATCGTCCAAAAATATACTGAAGTAAGGCTGCCAAGAGGACTTGAAAGCGGGGCAGAATTGCAGGAAACCGATTTCAGGAGGTAGACTGGAATTGCATTGAAAGCATAGGAAAAGAGGCAGAACGTCCACAATGATGCACTTGGCCAAAAAGGGCGTATGCGTTTTTTCCTGAATATATTCAGGAAAAAACGCATACGCCCTTTTTGGCCAACCAAGCAAGCTTGCAAAGGAAATCTGCACTACAATGAAGTCTCACTTCCCCCCGGTCAAAAGGGCCATCTGAAAAAAGTGTAAAATCCAGAAAGACAGGACAGGCCATGGAGGACTGGGAGCCTTGTTATGCTGATGGGCGGGATGTAAATTGCCAACAGACACTCGGGAGAAGTGTATGGTGTTTCCTGAAACATCTAAAAAACAAAGCAACAGAGCCTAGGGCACTTCCACTTATGGTCCTATAGCTTAGGGAAATTAAAATCAAAAAGATACAGCCACCCCAATGTTTGGGACGCCTCTGTTTACAAGAACCTCGTTTACCGTACAAGTTCAATATCACAGAAAGTGAAAAATGGATAAAGAACATGTGGTACTTACGTACAATGCAGTATCACTCAGCAGTGAAATCTATGTCATCAGGCCCGTAGCAGCACAATGAGTGGATTCAGGTACGATGATTCTAACTGAAATAAGTCACACAGAAATAGAAACATCATAAGATATCAGTAATACACGGAATGTAAACTTGGCTACACAGGAACTGAATTACAGAACAGAACAGGGTCTCAAATTTAGAAAACCAACTTATGCTTGTTTAAGGGGAAAGGTGAGTTGGGGTGCTGCATAAAACCAGAGATTGAAATGAGCACAGATAAAGTTCCTTAAGCCAAATATGGAATAAACAAGAGCTACTCCTTGCTCAACGAAATGGACTCAACACCGCATATTAAACGCCTAAGAATGTACCTGACTCTTAAGTATCTTAAAACCTATGGATTGCTATGTCTCCGAAAGAGAATCAAGCATGTGTACAGGGACATAAACGCAGCAGTGATAGGATTGGAGAGGTTCGGTGAGCAAATGAAGACCCTTTGAAGTCATATTGCATGGTACCCATTCCACGGGTTTCAACTACCCAGGTTTAAGGTATTCTTCCTTCAGCTAAAACATGCATGTGGAACCTAGAGTATGATCAACCATGTGATCGGGAGACGTGTTCAAATATGTCTCAGTTTTCGTACCCTGGTACTCGGGTGCAACATTCCAGACGCTTTACTAACACTCTCCCGACTTGGAGAGTCAGTCCCTTTAACCTCCTGTTTGGCCCAGTTTGCAATTTCTGCGGAAGATGAACAGGAATAGCGAGAACCAATGAGAGACTAGCTGGAGGTGTCTGGACGGGCAAATTTAACTCTCATTTCCCACCAGGAAGAGGAAATAACCAAAGGCTCAGCGTGCCGTGCCGGAACCAGATTAGGGCCTGAAGCCATCCTGCGGTGTTGCGGCCAGCTCACAAGAAAACGAGTTGAAGAAAGGAGCTCAGGGGCACTGTAATTCACAAACCTGCAGAGTTATAAATGACAACTATCGTCCAAAAATATACTGAAGTAAGGCTGCCAAGAGGACTTGAAAGCGGGGCAGAATTGCAGGAAACCGATTTCAGGAGGTAGACTGGAATTGCATTGAAAGCATAGGAAAAGAGGCAGAACGTCCACAATGATGCACTTGGCCAAAAAGGGCGTATGCATTTTTTCCTGAATATATTCAGGAAAAAACGAATACGCACTTTTTGGCCAACCAAGCAAGCTTGCAAAGGAAATCTGCACTACAATGAAGTCTCACTTCCCCCCGGTCAAAAGGGCCATCTGAAAAAAGTGTAAAATCCAGAAAGGGAGGACAGGCCATGGAGAACTGGGAGCCTTTTTATGCAGATGGGCGGGATGTAACCTGCCAACAGACACTCGGGAGAAGTGTATGGTGTTTCCTGAAACATCTAAAAAACAAAGCAACAGAGCCTAGGGCACTTCCACTTATGGTCCTATAGCTTAGGGAAATTAAAATCAAAAAGACACAGCCACCCCAAAGTTTGGGACGCCTCTGTTTACAAGAACCTCGTTTACCGTACAAGTTCAATATCACAGAAAGTGAAAAATGGATAAAGAACTTGTGGTACTTACGTACAATGCAGTATCACTCAGCAGTGAAATCTATGTCATCAGGCCCGTAGCAGCACAATGAGTGGATTCAGGTACGATGATTCTAACTGAAATAAGTCACACAGAAAAAGAAACATCATAAGATATCAGTAATACACGGAATGTAAACTTGGCTACACAGGAACTGAATTACAGAACAGAACAGGGTCTCAAATTTAGAAAACCAACTTATGCTTGTTTAAGGGTAAAGGTGAGTTGGGGTGCTGCATAAAACCAGAGATTGAAATGAGCACAGATAAAGTTCCTTAAGCCAAATATGGAATAGACAAGAGCTACTCCTTGCTCAACGAAATGGACTCAACACCGCATATTAAACGCCTAAGAATGTACCTGACTCTTAAGTATCTTAAAACCTATGGATTGCTATGTCTCCGAAAGAGAATCAAGCATGTGTACAGGGACATAAACGCAGCAGTGATAGGATTGGAGAGGTTCGGTGAGCAAATGAAGACCCTTTGAAGTCATATTGCATGGTACCCATTCCATGGGTTTCAACTACCCAGGTTTAAGGTATTCTTCCTTCAGCTAAAACATGCATGTGGAACCTAGAGTATGATCAACCATGTGATCGGGAGACGTGTTCAAATATGTCTCAGTTTTCGTACCCTGGTACTCGGGTGCAACATTCCAGACGCTTTACTAACACTCTCCCGACTTGGAGAGTCAGTCCCTTTAACCTCCTGTTTGGCCCAGTTTGCAATTTCTGCGGAAGATGAACAGGAATAGCGAGAACCAATGAGAGACTAGCTGGAGGTGTCTGGACGGGCAAATTTAACTCTCATTTCCCACCAGGAAGAGGAAATAACCAAAGGCTCAGCGTGCCGTGCCGGAACCAGATTAGGGCCTGAAGCCATCCTGCGGTGTTGCGGCCAGCTCACAAGAAAACGAGTTGAAGAAAGGAGCTCAGGGGCACTGTAATTCACAAACCTGCAGAGTTATAAATGACAACTATCGTCCAAAAATATACTGAAGTAAGGCTGCCAAGAGGACTTGAAAGCGGGGCAGAATTGCAGGAAACCGATTTCAGGAGGTAGACTGGAATTGCATTGAAAGCATAGGAAAAGAGGCAGAACGTCCACAATGATGCACTTGGCCAAAAAGGGCGTATGCGTTTTTTCCTGAATATATTCAGGAAAAAACGCATACGCCCTTTTTGGCCAACCAAGCAAGCTTGCAAAGGAAATCTGCACTACAATGAAGTCTCACTTCCCCCCCCCCCCGGTCAAAAGGGCCATCTGAAAAAAGTGTAAAATCCAGAAAGGCAGGACAGGCCATGGAGAACTGGGAGCCTTGTTATGCTGATGGGCGGGATGTCAATTGCCAACAGACACTCGGGAGAAGTGTATGGTGTTTCCTGAAACATCTAAAAAACAAAGCAACAGAGCCTAGGGCACTTCCACTTATGGTCCTATAGCTTAGGGAAATTAAAATCAAAAAGATACAGCCACCCCAATGTTTGGGACGCCTCTGTTTACAAGAACCTCGTTTACCGTACAAGTTCAATATCACAGAAAGTGAAAAATGGATAAAGAACTTGTGGTACTTACGTACAATGCAGTATCACTCAGCAGTGAAATCTATGTCATCAGGCCCGTAGCAGCACAATGAGTGGATTCAGGTACGATGATTCTAACTGAAATAAGTCACACAGAAAAAGAAACATCATAAGATATCAGTAATACACGGAATGTAAACTTGGCTACACAGGAACTGAATTACAGAACAGAACAGGGTCTCAAATTTAGAAAACCAACTTATGCTTGTTTAAGGGGAAAGGTGAGTTGGGGTGCTGCATAAAACCAGAGATTGAAATGAGCACAGATAAAGTTCCTTAAGCCAAATATGGAATAGACAAGAGCTACTCCTTGCTCAACGAAATGGACTCAACACCGCATATTAAACGCCTAAGAATGTACCTGACTCTTAAGTATCTTAAAACCTATGGATTGCTATGTCTCCGAAAGAGAATCAAGCACGTGTACAGGGACATAAACGCAGCAGTGATAGGATTGGAGAGGTTCGGTGAGCAAATGAAGACCCTTTGAAGTCATATTGCATGGTACCCATTCCACGGGTTTCAACTACCCAGGTTTAAGGTATTCTTCCTTCAGCTAAAACATGCATGTGGAACCTAGAGTATGATCAACCATGTGATCGGGAGACGTGTTCAAATATGTCTCAGTTTTCGTACCCTGGTACTCGGGTGCAACATTCCAGACGCTTTACTAACACTCTCCCGACTTGGAGAGTCAGTCCCTTTAACCTCCTGTTTGGCCCAGTTTGCAATTTCTGCGGAAGATGAACAGGAATAGGGAGAACCAATGAGAGACTAGCTGGAGGTGTCTGGACGGGCAAATTTAACTCTCATTTCCCACCAGGAAGAGGAAATAACCAAAGGCTCAGCGTGCCGTGCCGGAACCAGATTAGGGCCTGAAGCCATCCTGCGGTGTTGCGGCCAGCTCACAAGAAAACGAGTTGAAGAAAGGAGCTCAGGGGCACTGTAATTCACAAACCTGCAGAGTTATAAATGACAACTATCGTCCAAAAATATACTGAAGTAAGGCTGCCAAGAGGACTTGAAAGCGGGGCAGAATTGCAGGAAACCGATTTCAGGAGGTAGACTGGAATTGCATTGAAAGCATAGGAAAAGAGGCAGAACGTCCACAATGATGCACTTGGCCAAAAAGGGCGTATGCGTTTTTTCCTGAATATATTCAGGAAAAAACGCATACGCCCTTTTTGGCCAACCAAGCAAGCTTGCAAAGGAAATCTGCACTACAATGAAGTCTCACTTCCCCCCGGTCAAAAGGGCCATCTGAAAAAAGTGTAAAATCCAGAAAGGCAGGACAGGCCATGGAGAACTGGGAGCCTTGTTATGCTGATGGGCGGGATGTAAATTGCCAACAGACACTCGGGAGAAGTGTATGGTGTTTCCTGAAACATCTAAAAAACAAAGCAACAGAGCCTAGGGCACTTCCACTTATGGTCCTATAGCTTAGGGAAATTAAAATCAAAAAGATACAGCCACCCCAATGTTTGGGACGCCTCTGTTTACAAGAACCTCGTTTACCGTACAAGTTCAATATCACAGAAAGTGAAAAATGGATAAAGAACTTGTGGTACTTACGTACAATGCAGTATCACTCAGCAGTGAAATCTATGTCATCAGGCCCGTAGCAGCACAATGAGTGGATTCAGGTACAATGATTCTAACTGAAATAAGTCACACAGAAAAAGAAACATCATAAGATATCAGTAATACACGGAATGTAAACTTGGCTACACAGGAACTGAATTACAGAACAGAACAGGGTCTCAAATTTAGAAAACCAACTTATGCTTGTTTAAGGGTAAAGGTGAGTTGGGGTGCTGCATAAAACCAGAGATTGAAATGAGCACAGATAAAGTTCCTTAAGCCAAATATGGAATAGACAAGAGCTACTCCTTGCTCAACGAAATGGACTCAACACCGCATATTAAACGCCTAAGAATGTACCTGACTCTTAAGTATCTTAAAACCTATGGATTGCTATGTCTCCGAAAGAGAATCAAGCATGTGTACAGGGACATAAACGCAGCAGTGATAGGATTGGAGAGGTTCGGTGAGCAAATGAAGACCCTTTGAAGTCATATTGCATGGTACCCATTCCACGGGTTTCAACTACCCAGGTTTAAGGTATTCTTCCTTCAGCTAAAACATGCATGTGGAACCTAGAGTATGATCAACCATGTGATCGGGAGACGTGTTCAAATATGTCTCAGTTTTCGTACCCTGGTACTCGGGTGCAACATTCCAGACGCTTTACTAACACTCTCCCGACTTGGAGAGTCAGTCCCTTTAACCTCCTGTTTGGCCCAGTTTGCAATTTCTGCGGAAGATGAACAGGAATAGCGAGAACCAATGAGAGACTAGCTGGAGGTGTCTGGACGGGCAAATTTAACTCTCATTTCCCACCAGGAAGAGGAAATAACCAAAGGCTCAGCGTGCCGTGCCGGAACCAGATTAGGGCCTGAAGCCATCCTGCGGTGTTGCGGCCAGCTCACAAGAAAACGAGTTGAAGAAAGGAGCTCAGGGGCACTGTAATTCACAAACCTGCAGAGTTATAAATGACAACTATCGTCCAAAAATATACTGAAGTAAGGCTGCCAAGAGGACTTGAAAGCGGGGCAGAATTGCAGGAAACCGATTTCAGGAGGTAGACTGGAATTGCATTGAAAGCATAGGAAAAGAGGCAGAACGTCCACAATGATGCACTTGGCCAAAAAGGGCGTATGCGTTTTTTCCTGAATATATTCAGGAAAAAACGCATACGCCCTTTTTGGCCAACCAAGCAAGCTTGCAAAGGAAATCTGCACTACAATGAAGTCTCACTTCCCCCCGGTCAAAAGGGCCATCTGAAAAAAGTGTAAAATCCAGAAAGGCAGGACAGGCCATGGAGAACTGGGAGCCTTGTTATGCTGATGGGCGGGATGTAAATTGCCAACAGACACTCGGGAGAAGTGTATGGTGTTTCCTGAAACATCTAAAAAACAAAGCAACAGAGCCTAGGGCACTTCCACTTATGGTCCTATAGCTTAGGGAAATTAAAATCAAAAAGATACAGCCACCCCAATGTTTGGGACGCCTCTGTTTACAAGAACCTCGTTTACCGTACAAGTTCAATATCACAGAAAGTGAAAAATGGATAAAGAACTTGTGGTACTTACGTACAATGCAGTATCACTCAGCAGTGAAATCTATGTCATCAGGCCCGTAGCAGCACAATGAGTGGATTCAGGTACGATGATTCTAACTGAAATAAGTCACACAGAAATAGAAACATCATAAGATATCAGTAATACACGGAATGTAAACTTGGCTACACAGGAACTGAATTACAGAACAGAACAGGGTCTCAAATTTAGAAAACCAACTTATGCTTGTTTAAGGGTAAAGGTGAGTTGGGGTGCTGCATAAAACCAGAGATTGAAATGAGCACAGATAAAGTTCCTTAAGCCAAATATGGAATAGACAAGAGCTACTCCTTGCTCAACGAAATGGACTCAACACCACATATTAAACGCCTAAGAATGTACCTGACTCTTAAGTATCTTAAAACCGATGGATTGCTATGTCTCCGAAAGAGAATCAAGCGTGTGTACAGGGACATAAACGCAGCAGTGATAGGATTGGAGAGGTTCGGTGAGCAAATGAAGACCCTTTGAAGTCATATTGCATGGTACCCATTCCACGGGTTTCAACTACCCAGGTTTAAGGTATTCTTCCTTCAGCTAAAACATGC